>NW_025063815.1:0-31048 GCF_018153295.1 Drosophila grimshawi | reverse complement strand
CTAGCAAAAATTTTAAAGTGCTATATAAAGTTTAAACAAAGAAACAAACGCAAAATGTTTAAATGCCAATTTGTTTTATGTTATATCACGTTTGAAAAGGAAGCTTCAGTTTTTATTAAAATATTAATTAATTAACTAAAATTAGTCAAAACTTAAAACATATCCAAAATACATGTTACAGTTTTTTTGGAACAGTCTTGGAAAAGTAACATATTAGGGCGTATAAAAACTTAAATAAGGATGAATAATACTTAGTATGATATCCTTCAAGCCTTAATAACTCCCCTTAACCTATTATTCATGGAAGATACCAGCTTCCGGGTCGTTTCTGGACTGATTTTGCTTCACTCATCCAGCAGAGCATTCTCTGAGATCGGATCTGTGATCCGGATGTTATTTTCCAGCAGAGCCCACAAATTTTAAATAACATTTAAGTCTGGAGACTGGACCTGTGGAATTATCATATGGGGGCAGTTCCAGATATGCCAGGGCTGTACTAATCGGACTTATGCTTGGCTGTTGTCCTGGTCGTTGTCATGGTAGAACCGGAAAGTACGTCGATTCTAAGCTTCTTGGCACTTTGGAGTAAATTTTCCTTGAATATATTGAAATACACACTCTTGTCCATTGTTGTTTCAAAATCACCAAATTTCCCACGCCGGCTTCCGAGATACATGCCACATACCATGACACTTCCTTCGTCGTGCTTGACTGTTGCCTTTAGGATTTTGGGATTCAGCTCAGTATCGGACTATCGCCACACATAATTTTGTCCGTCTGAGCCAAAAATGTTTAGTTTGGGCTCATCTTCAAATATGGATGTGTTCCAGAACTCCAAATCCTTGTCCAAGTGGGTTTTGACGAATGCCATCCTAGTGCTCTATTTTTTGCTCTTATAAAGGGCTTATTCCGTGGTACTTGGGCATTAAAGTCATGGTTGCGCAGAACCCGGCGCACAGTTTCCACACCTGCACTTTTTCCCCATTTCATCCTGCACCTGTTGAGCCAATTTTGGAGCCGATAGCTTGGGATTTTCCCTTATTTTCCTGATGATCCTCCGCTCCTCCTGTTCGGTGAAAATCTTGTTTGGTGCATTTCTGCCCTTGTCCTCTATCCGATTTTCGTCGACGATGAGTCGAATGATATTGAATACAGTTGTGGTGCTTAGATTTACCATTTTAGCTATTTGGCGATATTAATGTCCAATCTGGAAGTGTTCCAGGATGAGATTCCGTTGCTCAATGGTAGTCCGTTTGTCCATAGTCCTTGTTGGCTGGTGGCACCCGAGATACAGGATATAACTAAACTGACCACGAAGGATTGGTCTACTTATTCCGAAAATAATCATCCCGGCGTAAAAATCCGGGTTTTATGGCACCCAGGTGTCCATAATGCCACTGCCCGAAATAAAATGTAACCATAATTTCAGTGTACTTTTTTACATAACCAGGCCTAGCCGGCGGGGAAACCCCAGTTTATGGGGGTCATATAGTCATTTAGGTAGTTAATATATGTACCTGCCATCGGTCTTTGGAATCTTTTAAAAATATTGGATAATTTGTTAAATGGCAGGCAATTAAAATTTTTGCTAGACACTGCCCGAAATGAACTGTAAGACACTGTATATATATATACATATATATATATAATATATATATATATATAATATATATATATATATATATATATATATATATTATATATATATATTATATATAAATATTATATATATGTATATATATTATATATATATATATTTTTTTTTTTAGTATTGTCCAAGAACTAAGAATTGTTTTTCAAAATTCAAGTTTCATATTAAATGGCTTAAAAAAATAAAACTGAAATATTGGCCAATGTAAAATATATAACAGATTTGGGAAAACCTGTAAAAAAAAATGAAAAATATAATAAATTAAAGTGAAAAGTTCTGAGAAAGAAAACCATTAAGAACTAAAATAAACGTTAGTAGATTTGTGATAATATTGTAAAATGTGATTAAATAGTAATCTCTGGGCGCAATTGTGCCCAGACGACAACGCGACGAAAATTTTGCAGTGGTCAGCGTTATTTCACTTAACTTTGCTGCGACAACATCGCAGATAAATTAAGAACGGCCTTTTATGAGCATGCGTGTAAGGGTACGAACAGGTACACTGCATTACTTATCGACGCGTCGCCGTCTGGGCACAACTGCTTAGCGATATTTAAAAATTAATTAAAATGATCAATAAAAATTGTGGTTTATTTTATTTATGTGCTATCGATATATACTTAAAATGTATTAGAAATAGTTCTGAACTTCAAGTTATATTTTTATTTTTTCATGAAAGCATCGATAGGCAAATTAAATGAATAAAAATAATTAGTTATTGGTTAACTTATTGTTTTTTTTTTTTTTTTTATCGTTGATATCTTTATATAAAACAATTTATTTAAGTTATATTTTATTGAATATTTTATTTTATTACTTAACAATTTAATATATAATCAAAAAAAATATTCTTTTGCTATTAATTATTAATGCTTAATTAAAGTTTGGTTTTAAATGTGCATATTATCCATTCCAGCTAAATTTTTTTTATTTTACTTAATAGATTTATATTTAAACAAAAAATATTCTTCCCTCGCTAGCCAAAATGAGTTGCGCTTATCGATATATGATCGATGATCCAGTTCGGCTCCCTGCACTATCGTCACACTACAATCGATAATTAAAAACACGGCATATCTATGTCATGACGGCCAATCTGAGTCAGCAAGCCGCTACAATTGATAATTTCAATTGCTAATTGTCAATTTCCAATAATTAATTTAGTCACCAATCAATGGTATGTGCCCGTGTTGAAGGCGATGTGCCAAATGGTTGTGCCGCTTGTAGATTTGTTGTGGAAGGCACCCGCATGTTTGTCTTTGGCGGCATGTCGTTGTCGTTTCTCTTCGGCTTTTTTTTTTTGCGCATTGTATGTGTGTATTTTGACTCTGCATCAAAAGCTGAAAATATGTAGTCTCGAAGTCATTTCGAGAAATTGACGTTTTAAGTTTCTGTTTCCAAATTCAAACGGATGTATCTTCGCCAATAACTGTCAGAAGTTAGAATTTCTTTCAACATTATGAAGCCCTTTTTATATATTTTGACTATGCATCAAAGGCTGAAAATATGTAGTCTCGAAGTCATTTCGAGAAATTGACGTTTTAAGTTTCGGTTTCCAAATTCAAACGGATGTATCTTCGCCAATAATTGTCAGAAGCTAGAATTTCTTTCAACATTATGAAGCCCTTTTTATATATTTTGATTCTGCATCAAAAGCTGAAAATATGTAGTCTCGAAGTCATTTCGAGAAATTGACGTTTTAAGTTTCTGTTTCCAAATTCAAACGGATGTATCTTCGCCAATAATTGTCAGAAGTTAGAATTTCTTTCAACATTATGAAGCCCTTTTTATATATTTTGACTATGCATCAAAAGCTGAAAATACAGTGGCTTACAGTTCATTTCGGGCAGTGTCTAGAAAAAATTTTAAAGTGCTATAAAGTTTAAACAAAGAAACAAACGCAAAATTTTTAAATGCCAATTTGTTTTATGTTATATCACGTTTGAAAAGGAAGCTTCAGTTTTTATTAAAATATTAATTAATTAACTAAAATTAGTCAAAAACTGAAAACATGTCCAAAATACATGTCAAACTGTATTTCGGACAGTCTTATAAAAGTAACATATTTGGCGTATAAAAACTTAAATAAGGATGTTAATACTTAGAATGACTCTTTTGGCCTTAATAACTTCCCTTAACCTATTATTCATGGAAGATACCAGCTTCCGGGTCGTTTCTGGACTGATTTTGCTCCACTCATCCAGCAGAGCATTTTTGAGATCGGATCTGTGATTCCTGATGTTATTTTCCAGCAGAGCCCACAAATTTTAAATAACATTTAAATCTGGAGACTGGGCCTGTGGAATTATCGTGTGGGGGCAGTTCCAGATATGCCAGGACTGTACTAATCCGGACTTATGCTTGGCTTTTGTCCTGGTCGTTGTCGTGGTAGAACCGGAAAGTACGTCGGATTCCTAGCTTCTTGGCACTTTGGAGTAAATTTTCTTTTAATATATTGAAATACACACTCTTGTCCATTGTTGTTTCAAAAAACACCAAATTTCCGACGCCGGCTTCCGAGATAGATGCCCTTACAATGACACTTCCTCCATCGTGCTTGACTGTTGCCTTTAGGATTTTGGGACTCAGCTCAGTATTGGACTGTCGCCACACATAATTTTGTCCGTCTGAGCCAAAAATGTTGAATTTGGGCTCATCTTCAAATATGAATTTGTTCCAGAACTCCAAATCCTTGTCCAAGTGGGTTTTGACGAATGCCATCCTAGTCCCTTTATTTTTGACGCTTATAAAGGGCTTATTCCGTGGTACTTGGGCATTAAAGTCATGGTTGCGCAGAACCCGGCGCACAGATTCCACACTGCACTTTTGCCCCATTTCGTCCTCCATCTGTGGAGTCAGTTTTGGAGCCGATAGCTTGGCATTTTCCCTTATTTTCCTGATGATCCTCTGCTCCTTCTGCTCGGTGAAAATCTTGTTTGGTGCATTTCTGCCCTTGTCCTCTATCCGATTTTCGTCGACGAAGCGCCGAATGATGTTGAATACAGTTGTGGTGCTTAGATTTACCATTTTAGCTATTTGGCGATATGAATATCCAATCTGGATGTGTTCCAGGATGAGATTCCGTTGCTCAATGGTAGTCCGTTTGTCCATAGTCCTTGTTGGCTGGTGGCACTCGAGATGCAGGATATAACTAATCTGACTACGAAGGATTGGTCTATTTATACCAAAAATAATCAACCTAACGTAAAAAATCCGGGTTTTATGGCACCCAGGTGTCCATAATGCCACTGCCCGAAATAATGTGTAACCATAATTTCAGGTACTTTTTTACATAACCCGGCCTAGCCGGCGGGGAAACCCCAGTTTATGGGGGTCATATATTCATTATGGTAGTTAATATATGTACCTGCCACCAGTTTTTGGAATTTTTGAAAAATATTGGATAATTTGTTAATGGCAGGCAATTAAAATTTTTGCTAGACACTGCCCGAAATGAACTGTAAGACACTGTATGTAGTCTCGAAGTCATTTCGAGAAATTGACGTTTTAAGTTTCTGTTTCCAAATTCAAATGGATGTATCTTCGCCAATAATTGTCAGAAGTTAGAATTTCTTTCAACATTATGAAGCACTTTTTATATATTTTGACTCTGCATCAAAAGCTGAAAATATGTAGTCTCGAAGTCATTTCGAGAAATTGACGTTTTAAGTTTCTGTTTCCAAATTCAAATGGATGTATCTTCGCCAATAATTGTCAGAAGTTAGAATTTCTTTCAACATTATGAAGCCCTTTTTATATATTTTGATTCTGCATCAAAAGCTGAAAATATGTAGTCTAGAAGTCATTTCGCGAAATTGACGTTTTAAGTTTCTGTTTCCAAATTCAAACGGATGTATCTTCGTCAATAATTGTCAGAAGTTAGAATTTCTTTCAACATTACGAAGCCCTTTTTATATATTTTGACTCTGCATCAAAAGCTGAAAATATGTAGTCTCGAAGTCATTTCGAGAAATTGACGTTTTAAGTTTCTGTTTCCAAATTCAAACGGATGTATCTTCGCCAATAATTGTCAGAAGTTAGAATTTCTTTCAACATTATGAAGCCCTTTTTATATATTTTGATTCTGCATCAAAAGCTGAAAATATGTAGTCTCGAAGTCATTTCGAGAAATTGACGTTTTAAGTTTCTGTTTCCAAATTCAAACGGATGTATCTTCGCCAATAATTGTCAGAAGTTAGAATTTCTTTCAACATTATGAAGCCCTTTTTATATATTTTGATTCTGCATCAAAAGCTGAAAATATGTAGTCGCGAAGTCATTTCGAAAAAATTTACGTATTAAGTTTCGGTTTCCAAATTCAAACGGATGTATCTTCGCCAATAATTGTCAGAAGTTAGAATTTCTTTCAACATTATGAAGCCCTTTTTATATATTTTGATTCTGCATCAAAAGCTGAAAATATGTAGTCTCGAAGTCATTTCGAGAAATTGACGTTGTAAGTTTCTGTTTCCAAATTCAAACGGATGTATCTTCGCCAATAATTGTCAGAAGTTAGAATTTCTTTCAACATTATGAAGCCCTTTTTATATATTTTGATTCTGCATCAAAAGCTGAAAATATGTAGTCTCGAAGTCATTTCGAGAAATTGACGTTTTAAGTTTCTGTTTCCAAATTCAAACGGATGTATCTTCGCCAATAATTGTCAGAAGTTAGAATTTCTTTCAACATTATGAAGCCCTTTTTATATATTTTGACCCTGCATCAAAAGCTGAAAATATGTAGTCTCAAAGTCATTTCGAGAAATTGACGTTTTAAGTTTCTGTTTCCAAATTCAAACGGATGTATCTTCGCCAATAATTGTCAGAAGTTAGAATTTCTTTCAACAATATGAAGCCATTTTTATATATTTTGACTCTGCATCAAAAGCTGAAAATATGTAGTCTCGAAGTCATTTCGAGAAATTGACGTTTTAAGTTTCTGTTTCCAAATTCAAACGGATGTATCTTCGCCAATATTTGTCAGAAGTTAGAATTTCTTTCAACATTATGAAGCACTTTTTATATATTTTGACTCTGCATCAAAAGCTGAAAATATGTAGTCTCGAAGTCATTTCGAGAAATTGACGTTTTAAGTTTCTGTTTCCAAATTCAAATGGATGTATCTTCGCCAATAATTGTCAGAAGTTAGAATTTCTTTCAACATTATGAAGCCCTTTTTATATATTTTGATTCTGCATCAAAAGCTGAAAATATGTAGTCTCGAAGTCATTTCGCGAAATTGACGTTTTAAGTTTCTGTTTCCAAATTCAAACGGATGTATCTTCGCCAATAATTGTCAGAAGTTAGAATTTCTTTCAACATTATGAAGCCCTTTTTATATATTTTGACTATGCATCAAAGGCTGAAAATATGTAGTCTCGAAGTCATTTCGAGAAATTGACGTTTTAAGTTTCGGTTTCCAAATTCAAACGGATGTATCTTCGCCAATAATTGTCAGAAGTTAGAATTTCTTTCAACATTATGAAGCCCTTTTTATATATTTTGATTCTGCATCAAAAGCTGAAAATATGTAGTCGCGAAGTCATTTCGAAAAAATTGACGTATTAAGTTTCGGTTTCCAAATTCAAACGGATGTATCTTCGCCAATAATTGTCAGAAGTTAGAATTTCTTTCAACATTATGAAGCCCTTTTTATATATTTTGATTCTGCATCAAAAGCTGAAAATATGTAGTCTCGAAGTCATTTCGAGATATTGGCGGTTTAAGTTTCTTTTCCCAAATTCAAACGGATGTATCTTCGCCAATAATTGTCAGAAGTTAGAATTTCTTTCAACATTATGAAGCCCTTTTTATATATTTTGACTCTGCATCAAAAGCTGAAAATATGTAGTCTCGAAGTCATTTCGAGAAATTGACGTTTTAAGTTTCTGTTTCCAAATTCAAATGGATGTATCTTCGCCAATAATTGTCAGAAGTTAGAATTTCTTTCAACATTATGAAGCCCTTTTTATATATTTTGATTCTGCATCAAAACCTGAAAATATGTAGTCTAGAAGTCATTTCGCGAAATTGACGTTTTAAGTTTCTGTTTCCAAATTCAAACGGATGTATCTTCGCCAATAATTGTCAGAAGTTAGAATTTCTTTCAACATTATGAAGCCCTTTTTATATATTTTGACTCTGCATCAAAAGCTGAAAATATGTAGTCTCGAAGTCAATTCGAGAAATTGACGTTTTAAGTTTCTGTTTCCAAATTCAAACGGATGTATCTTCGCCAATAATTGTCAGAAGTTAGAATTTCTTTCAACATTATGAACCCCTTTTTATATATTTTGACCCTGCATCAAAAGCTGAAAATATGTAGTCTCGAAGTCATTTCGAGAAATTGACGTTTTAAGTTTCTGTTTCCAAATTCAAACGGATGTATCTTCGCCAATAATTGTCAGAAGTTAGAATTTCTTTCAACATTATGAAGCCCTTTTTATATATTTTGATTCTGCATCAAAAGCTGAAAATATGTAGTCGCGAAGTCATTTCAAAAAAATTGACGTATTAAGTTTCGGTTTCCAAATTCAAACGGATGTATCTTCGCCAATAATTGTCAGAAGTTAGAATTTCTTTCAACATTATGAAGCCCTTTTTATATATTTTGATTCTGCATCAAAAGCAGAAAATATGTAGTCTTGAAGTCATTTCGAGAAATTGACGTTTTAAGTTTCTGTTTCCAAATTCAAACGGATGTATCTTCGCCAATAATTGTCAGAAGTTAGAATTTCTTTCAACATTATGAAGCACTTTTTATATATTTTGACCCTGCATCAAAAGCTGAAAATATGTAGTCTCGAAGTCATTTCGAGAAATTGACGTTTTAAGTTTCTGTTTCCAAATTCAAACGGATGTATCTTCGCCAATAATTGTCAGAAGTTAGAATTTCTTTCAACATTATGAAGCCCTTTTTATATATTTTGACTATGCATCAAAAGCTGAAAATATGTAGTCTCGAAGTCAATTCGAGAAATTGACGTTTTAAGTTTCTGTTTCCAAATTCAAACGGATGTATCTTCGCCAATATTTGTCAGAAGTTAGAATTTCTTTCAACATTATGAAGCACTTTTATATATTTTGACTCTGCATCAAAAGCTGAAAATATGTAGTCTCGAAGTCATTTCGAGAAATTGACGTTTTAAGTTTCTGTTTCCAAATTCAAATGGATGTATCTTCGCCAATAATTGTCAGAAGTTAGAATTTCTTTCAACATTATGAAGCCCTTTTTATATATTTTGATTCTGCATCAAAAGCTGAAAATATGTAGTCTCGAAGTCATTTCGAGAAATTGACGTTTTAAGTTTCTGTTTCCAAATTCAAACGGATGTATCTTCGCCAATAATTGTCAGAAGTTAGAATTTCTTTCAACATTATGAAGCCCTTTTTATATATTTTGACTATGCATCAAAAGCTGAAAATATGTAGTCTCGAAGTCAATTCGAGAAATTGACGTTTTAAGTTTCTGTTTCCAAATTCAAACGGATGTATCTTCGCCAATAATTATCAGAAGTCAGAATTTCTTTCAACATTATGAAGCCCTTTTTATATATTTTGACTCTGCATCAAAAGCTGAAAATATGTAGTCTCGAAGTCATTTCGAGAAATTGACGTTTTAAGTTTCTGTTTCCAAATTCAAATTGTCAGAAGTTAGAATTTCTTTCAACATTACGAAGCCATTTTTATATATTTTGATCCTGCATCAAAAGCTGAAATTATGTATTCCAAAAGTCAATTCGAGAAATTGACGTTTTAAGTTTCTGTTTCCAAATTCAAACGGATGTATCTTCCCCAATAATTATCAGAAGTTAGAATTTCTTTCAACATTATGAAGCCCTTTTTATATATTTTGATTCTGCATCAAAAGCTGAAAATATGTAGTCTCGAAGTCATTTCGAGAAATTGACGTTTTAAGTTTCTGTTTCCAAATTCAAACGGATGTATCTTCGCCAATAATTGTCAGAAGTTAGAATTTCTTTCAACATTATGAAGCCCTTTTTATATATTTTGATTCTGCATCAAAAGCTGAAAATATGTAGTCGCGAAGTCATTTCAAAAAAATTGACGTATTAAGTTTCGGTTTCCAAATTCAAACGGATGTATCTTCGCCAATAATTGTCAGAAGTTAGAATTTCTTTCAACATTATGAAGCCCTTTTTATATATTTTGATTCTGCATCAAAAGCAGAAAATATGTAGTCTCGAAGTCATTTCGAGAAATTGACGTTTTAAGTTTCTGTTTCCAAATTCAAATGGATGTATCTTCGCCAATAATTGTCAGAAGTTAGAATTTCTTTCAACATTATGAAGCCCTTTTTATATATTTTGATTCTGCATCAAAAGCTGAAAATATGTAGTCTAGAAGTCATTTCGCGAAATTGACGTTTTAAGTTTCTGTTTCCAAATTCAAACGGATGTATCTTCGTCAATAATTGTCAGAAGTTAGAATTTCTTTCAACATTACGAAGCCCTTTTTATATATTTTGACTCTGCATCAAAAGCTGAAAATATGTAGTCTCGAAGTCATTTCGAGAAATTGACGTTTTAAGATTCTGTTTCCAAATTCAAACGGATGTATCTTCGCCAATAATTGTCAGAAGTTAGAATTTCTTTCAACATTATGAAGCCCTTTTTATATATTTTGATTCTGCATCAAAAGCTGAAAATATGTAGTCTCGAAGTCATTTCGAGAAATTGACGTTTTAAGTTTCTGTTTCCAAATTCAAACGGATGTATCTTCGCCAATAATTGTCAGAAGTTAGAATTTCTTTCAACATTATGAAGCCCTTTTTATATATTTTGATTCTGCATCAAAAGCTGAAAATATGTAGTCGCGAAGTCATTTCAAAAAAATTGACGTATTAAGTTTCGGTTTCCAAATTCAAACGGATGTATCTTCGCCAATAATTGTCAGAAGTTAGAATTTCTTTCAACATTATGAAGCCCTTTTTATATATTTTGATTCTGCATCAAAAGCAGAAAATATGTAGACTCGAACTCATTTCGAGAAATTGACGTTTTAAGTTTCTGTTTCCAAATTCAAACGGATGTATCTTCGCCAATAATTGTCAGAAGTTAGAATTTCTTTCAACATTATGAAGCCCTTTTTATATATTTTGACCCTGCATCAAAAGCTGAAAATATGTAGTCTCGAAGTCATTTCGAGAAATTGACGTTTTAAGTTTCTGTTTCCAAATTCAAACGGATGTATCTTCGCCAATAATTTTCAGAAGTTAGAATTTCTTTCAACATTATGAAGCCCTTTTTATATATTTTGACTATGCATCAAAAGCTGAAAATATGTAGTCTCGAAGTCAATTCGAGAAATTGACGTTTTAAGTTTCTGTTTCCAAATTCAAACGGATGTATCTTCGCCAATATTTGTCAGAAGTTAGAATTTCTTTCAACATTATGAAGCCCTTTTTATATATTTTGATTCTGCATCAAAAGCTGAAAATATGTAGTCTCGAAGTCATTTCGAGAAATTGACGTTTTAAGTTTCTGTTTCCAAATTCAAATGGATGTATCTTCGCCAATAATTGTCAGAAGTTAGAATTTCTTTCAACATTATGAAGCCCTTTTTATATATTTTGATTCTGCATCAAAAGCTGAAAATATGTAGTCTCGAAGTCATTTCGAGAAATTGACGTTTTAAGTTTCTGTTTCCAAATTCAAACGGATGTATCTTCGCCAATAATTGTCAGAAGTTAGAATTTCTTTCAACATTATGAAGCCCTTTTTATATATTTTGACTATGCATCAAAGGCTGAAAATATGTAGTCTCGAAGTCATTTCGAGAAATTGACGTTTTAAGTTTCTGTTTCCAAATTCAAACGGATGTATCTTCGCCAATAATTGTCAGAAGTTAGAATTTCTTTCAACATTATGAAGCCCTTTTTATATATTTTGATTCTGCATCAAAAGCTGAAAATATGTAGTCTAGAAGTCATTTCGCGAAATTGACGTTTTAAGTTTCTGTTTCCAAATTCAAACGGATGTATCTTCGTCAATAATTGTCAGAAGTTAGAATTTCTTTCAACATTACGAAGCCCTTTTTATATATTTTGACTCTGCATCAAAAGCTGAAAATATGTAGTCTCGAAGTCATTCGAGAAATTGACGTTGTAAGTTTCTGTTTCCAAATTCAACAGATGTATCATCACGTGTTTTGTCTGAAGTTAGAATTTCTTTCATTTTATGAAGCCCTTTTTATATTATTTTGACTCTGCATCAAAAGCTGAAAATATGTGGTTCTCGAAGTCATTTCGAGAAATTACGTTTTAAGTTTCTGTTTCCAAATTCAACGGACGTATCTTCGCCAATAATTGTCAGAAGTTAGAATTTCTTTCAACATTATGAAGCCCTTTTTATATATTTTGATTCTGCATCAAAAGCTGAAAATATGTAGTCGCGAAGTCATTTCGAGAAATTGACGTATTAAGTTTCGGTTTCCAAATTCAAACGGATGTATCTTCGCCAATAATTGTCAGAAGTTAGAATTTCTTTCAACATTATTAAGCCCTTTTTATATATTTTGATTCTGCATCAAAAGCTGAAAATATGTAGTCTCGAAGTCATTTCGAGAAATTTACGTTTTAAGTTTCTGTTTCCAAATTCAAACGGATGTATCTTCGCCAATAATTGTCAGAAGTTAGAATTTCTTTCAACATTATGAAGCCCTTTTTATATATTTTGATTCTGCATCAAAAGCTGAAAATATGTAGTCTCGAAGTCATTTCGAGAAATTGACGTTTTAAGTTTCTGTTTCCAAATTCAAACGGATGTATCTTCGCCAATAATTGTCAGAAGTTAGAATTTCTTTCAACATTATGAAGCACTTTTTATATATTTTGACCCTGCATCAAAAGCTGAAAATATGTAGTCTCGAAGTCATTTCGAGAAATTGACGTTTTAAGTTTCTGTTTCCAAATTCAAACGGATGTATCTTCGCCAATAATTGTCAGAAGTTAGAATTTCTTTCAACATTATGAAGCACTTTTTATATATTTTGACCCTGCATCAAAAGCTGAAAATATGTAGTCTCGAAGTCATTTCGAGAAATTGACGTTTTAAGTTTCTGTTTCCAAATTCAAACGGATGTATCTTCGCCAATAATTTTCAGAAGTTAGAATTTCTTTCAACATTATGAAGCCCTTTTTATATATTTTGACTATGCATCAAAAGCTGAAAATATGTAGTCTCGAAGTCAATTCGAGAAATTGACGTTTTAAGTTTCTGTTTCCAAATTCAAACGGACGTATCTTCGCCAATAATTGTCAGAAGTTAGAATTTCTTTCAACATTATGAAGCCCTTTTTATATATTTTGACTATGCATCAAAGGCTGAAAATATGTAGTCTCGAAGTCATTTCGAGAAATTGACGTTTTAAGTTTCTGTTTCCAAATTCAAACGGATGTATCTTCGCCAATAATTGTCAGAAGTTAGAATTTCTTTCAACATTATGAAGCCCTTTTTATATATTTTGATTCTGCATCAAAAGCTGAAAATATGTAGTCTCGAAGTCATTTCGAGAAATTGACGTTTTAAGTTTCTGTTTCCAAATTCAAACGGATGTATCTTCGCCAATAATTGTCAGAAGTTAGAATTTCTTTCAACATTATGAAGCCCTTTTTATATATTTTGACTATGCATCAAAGGCTGAAAATATGTAGTCTCGAAGTCATTTCGAGAAATTGACGTTTTAAGTTTCTGTTTCCAAATTCAAACGGATGTATCTTCGCCAATAATTGTCAGAAGTTAGAATTTCTTTCAACATTATGAAGCCCTTTTTATATATTTTGACTCTGCATCAAAAGCTGAAAATATGTAGTCTAGAAGTCATTTCGCGAAATTGACGTTTTAAGTTTCTGTTTCCAAATTCAAACGGATGTATCTTCGTCAATAATTGTCAGAAGTTAGAATTTCTTTCAACATTACGAAGCCCTTTTTATATATTTTGACTCTGCATCAAAAGCTGAAAATATGTAGTCTCGAAGTCATTTCGAGAAATTGACGTTTTAAGTTTCTGTTTCCAAATTCAAACGGATGTATCTTCGCCAATAATTGTCAGAAGTTAGAATTTCTTTCAACATTATGAAGCCATTTTTATATATTTTGATTCTGCATCAAAAGCTGAAAATATGTAGTCTCGAAGTCATTTCGAGAAATTGACGTTTTAAGTTTCTGTTTCCAAATTCAAACGGATGTATCTTCGCCAATAATTGTCAGAAGTTAGAATTTCTTTCAACATTATGAAGCCCTTTTTTATATATTTTGATTCTGCATCAAAAGCTGAAAATATGTAGTCGCGAAGTCATTTCAAAAAAATTGACGTATTAAGTTTCGGTTTCCAAATTCAAACGGATGTATCTTCGCCAATAATTGTCAGAAGTTAGAATTTCTTTCAACATTATGAAGCCCTTTTTATATATTTTGATTCTGCATCAAAAGCAGAAAATATGTAGTCTCGAAGTCATTTCGAGAAATTGACGTTTTAAGTTTCTGTTTCCAAATTCAAACGGATGTATCTTCGCCAATAATTGTCAGAAGTTAGAATTTCTTTCAACATTATGAAGCCCTTTTTATATATTTTGATTCTGCATCAAAAGCTGAAAATATGTAGTCTCGAAGTCATTTCGAGAAATTGACGTTTTAAGTTTCTGTTTCCAAATTCAAACGGATGTATCTTCGCCAATAATTTTCAGAAGTTAGAATTTCTTTCAACATTATGAAGCCCTTTTTATATATTTTGACTCTGCATCAAAAGCTGAAAATATGTAGTCTCGAAGTCAATTCGAGAAATTGACGTTTTAAGTTTCTGTTTCCAAATTCAAACGGATGTATCTTCGCCAATATTTGTCAGAAGTTAGAATTTCTTTCAACATTATGAAGCACTTTTTATATATTTTGACTCTGCATCAAAAGCTGAAAATATGTAGTCTCGAAGTCATTTCGAGAAATTGACGTTTTAAGTTTCTGTTTCCAAATTCAAATGGATGTATCTTCGCCAATAATTGTCAGAAGTTAGAATTTCTTTCAACATTATGAAGCCCTTTTTATATATTTTGATTCTGCATCAAAAGCTGAAAATATGTAGTCTCGAAGTCATTTCGAGAAATTGACGTTTTAAGTTTCTGTTTCCAAATTCAAACGGATGTATCTTCGCCAATAATTGTCAGAAGTTAGAATTTCTTTCAACATTATGAAGCCCTTTTTATATATTTTGACTATGCATCAAAGGCTGAAAATATGTAGTCTCGAAGTCATTTCGAGAAATTGACGTTTTAAGTTTCTGTTTCCAAATTCAAACGGATGTATCTTCGCCAATAATTGTCAGAAGTTAGAATTTCTTTCAACATTATGAAGCCCTTTTTATATATTTTGATTCTGCATCAAAAGCTGAAAATATGTAGTCTAGAAGTCATTTCGCGAAATTGACGTTTTAAGTTTCTGTTTCCAAATTCAAACGGATGTATCTTCGTCAATAATTGTCAGAAGTTAGAATTTCTTTCAACATTATGAAGCCCTTTTTATATATTTTGACTCTGCATCAAAAGCTGAAAATATGTAGTCTCGAAGTCATTTCGAGAAATTGACGTTTTAAGTTTCTGTTTCCAAATTCAAACGGATGTATCTTCGCCAATAATTGTCAGAAGTTAGAATTTCTTTCAACATTATGAAGCCATTTTTATATATTTTGATTCTGCATCAAAAGCTGAAAATATGTAGTCTCGAAGTCATTTCGAGAAATTGACGTTTTAAGTTTCTGTTTCCAAATTCAAACGGATGTATCTTCGCCAATAATTGTCAGAAGTTAGAATTTCTTTCAACATTATGAAGCCCTTTTTATATATTTTGATTCTGCATCAAAAGCTGAAAATATGTAGTCGCGAAGTCATTTCGAAAAAATTGACGTATTAAGTTTCGGTTTCCAAATTCAAACGGATGTATCTTCGCCAATAATTGTCAGAAGTTAGAATTTCTTTCAACATTATGAAGCCCTTTTTATATATTTTGATTCTGCATCAAAAGCAGAAAATATGTAGTCTCGAAGTCATTTCGAGAAATTGACGTTTTAAGTTTCTGTTTCCAAATTCAAACGGATGTATCTTCGCCAATAATTGTCAGAAGTTAGAATTTCTTTCAACATTATGAAGCCCTTTTTATATATTTTGATTCTGCATCAAAAGCTGAAAATATGTAGTCTCGAAGTCATTTCGAGAAATTGACGTTTTAAGTTTCTGTTTCCAAATTCAAACGGATGTATCTTCGCCAATAATTGTCAGAAGTTAGAATTTCTTTCAACATTATGAAGCACTTTTTATATATTTTGACCCTGCATCAAAAGCTGAAAATATGTAGTCTCGAAGTCATTTCGAGAAATTGACGTTTTAAGTTTCTGTTTCCAAATTCAAACGGATGTATCTTCGCCAATAATTTTCAGAAGTTAGAATTTCTTTCAACATTATGAAGCCCTTTTTATATTTTTTGACTATGCATCAAAAGCTGAAAATATGTAGTCTCGAAGTCTATTCGAGAAATTGACGTTTTAAGTTTCTGTTTCCAAATTCAAACGGATGTATCTTCGCCAATATTTGTCAGAAGTTAGAATTTCTTTCAACATTATGAAGCACTTTTTATATATTTTGACTCTGCATCAAAAGCTGAAAATATGTAGTCTCGAAGTCATTTCGAGAAATTGACGTTTTAAGTTTCTGTTTCCAAATTCAAATGGATGTATCTTCGCCAATAATTGTCAGAAGTTAGAATTTCTTTCAACATTATGAAGCCCTTTTTATATATTTTGATTCTGCATCAAAAGCTGAAAATATGTAGTCTCGAAGTCATTTCGAGAAATTGACGTTTTAAGTTTCTGTTTCCAAATTCAAACGGATGTATCTTCGCCAATAATTGTCAGAAGTTAGAATTTCTTTCAACATTATGAAGCCCTTTTTATATATTTTGATTCTGCATCAAAAGCTGAAAATATGTAGTCGCGAAGTCATTTCGAAAAAATTGACGTATTAAGTTTCGGTTTCCAAATTCAAACGGATGTATCTTCGCCAATAATTGTCAGAAGTTAGAATTTCTTTCAACATTATGAAGCCCTTTTTATATATTTTGATTCTGCATCAAAAGCTGAAAATATGTAGTCTCGAAGTCATTTCGAGATATTGGCGGTTTAAGTTTCTTTTCCCAAATTCAAACGGATGTATCTTCGCCAATAATTGTCAGAAGTCAAAATTTCTTTCAACATTATGAAGCCCTTTTTATATATTTTGACTCTGCATCAAAAGCTGAAAATATGTAGTCGCAAAGTCATTTCGAGAAATTGACGTTTTAAGTTTCGGTTTCCAAATTCAAACGTATGTATCTTCGCCAATAATTGTCAGAAGTCAAAATTTCTTTCAACATTATGAAGCCCTTTTTATATATTTTTATTCTGCATCAAAAGCTGAAAATATGTAGTCTTGAAGTCATTTCGAGAAATTGACGTTTTAAGTTTCTGTTTCCAAATTCAAACGGATGTATCTTCGCCAATAATTGTCAGAAGTTAGAATTTCTTTCAACATTATGAAGCCCTTTTTATATATTTTGACTCTGCATCAAAAGCTGAAAATATGTAGTCTCGAAGTCATTTCGAGAAATTGACGTTTTAAGTTTCTGTTTCCAAATTCAAAACGGACGTATCTTCGCCAATAATTGTCAGAAGTTAGAATTTCTTTCAACATTATGAAGCCCTTTTTATATATTTTGATTCTGCATCAAAAGCTGAAAATATGTAGTCTCGAAGTCATTTCGAAAAAATTGACGTATTAAGTTTCGGTTTCCAAATTCAAACGGATGTATCTTCGCCAATAATTGTCAGAAGTTAGAATTTCTTTCAACATTATGAAGCCCTTTTTATATATTTTGATTCTGCATCAAAAGCTGAAAATATGTAGTCTCGAAGTCATTTCGAGAAATTGGCGGTTTAAGTTTCTTTTCCCAAATTCAAACGGATGTATCTTCGCCAATAATTGTCAGAAGTCAAAATTTCTTTCAACATTATGAAGCCCTTTTTATATATTTTGACTCTGCATCAAAAGCTGAAAATATGTAGTCGCGAAGTCATTTCGAGAAATTGACGTTTTAAGTTTCGGTTTCCAAATTCAAACGTATGTATCTTCGCCAATAATTGTCAGAAGTCAGAATTTCTTTCAACATTATGAAGCCCTTTTTATATATTTTTATTCTGCATCAAAAGCTGAAAATATGTAGTCTTGAAGTCATTTCGAGAAATTGACGTTTTAAGTTTCTGTTTCCAAATTCAAACGGATGTATCTTCGCCAATAATTGTCAGAAGTTAGAATTTCTTTCAACATTATGAAGCCCTTTTTATATATTTTGATTCTGCAACAAAAGCTGAAAATATGTAGTCTAGAAGTCATTTCGCGAAATTGACGTTTTAAGTTTCTGTTTCCAAATTCAAACGGATGTATCTTCGCCAATAATTGTCAGAAGTTAGAATTTCTTTCAACATTATGAAGCCCTTTTTATATATTTTGACTCTGCATCAAAAGCTGAAAATATGTAGTCTCGAAGTCATTTCGAGAAATTGACGTTTTAAGTTTCTGTTTCCAAATTCAAACGGACGTATCTTCGCCAATAATTGTCAGAAGTTAGAATTTCTTTCAACATTATGAAGCCCTTTTTATATATTTTGACTATGCATCAAAGGCTGAAAATATGTAGTCTCGAAGTCATTTCGAGAAATTGACGTTTTAAGTTTCTGTTTCCAAATTCAAACGGATGTATCTTCGCCAATAATTGTCAGAAGTTAGAATTTCTTTCAACATTATGAAGCCCTTTTTATATATTTTGATTCTGCATCAAAAGCTGAAAATATGTAGTCTCGAAGTCATTTCGAGAAATTGACGTTTTAAGTTTCTGTTTCCAAATTCAAACGGATGTATCTTCGCCAATAATTGTCAGAAGTTAGAATTTCTTTCAACATTATGAAGCCCTTTTTATATATATTGATTCTGCATCAAAAGCTGAAAATATGTAGTCGCGAAGTCATTTCGAAAAAATTGACGTTTTAAGTTTCTGTTTCCAAATTCAAACGGATGTATCTTCGCCAATAATTGTCAGAAGTTAGAATTTCTTTCAACATTATGAAGCCCTTTTTATATATTTTGACCCTGCATCAAAAGCTGAAAATATGTAGTCTCGAAGTCATTTCGAGAAATTGACGTTTTAAGTTTCTGTTTCCAAATTCAAATGGATGTATCTTCGCCAATAATTGTCAGAAGTTAGAATTTCTTTCAACATTATGAAGCCTTTCTTATATATTTTGACTATGCATCAAAAGCTGAAAATATGTAGTCTCGAAGTCATTTCGAGAAATTGACGTTTTAAGTTTCTGTTTCCAAATTCAAAACGGATGTATCTTCGCCAATAATTGTCAGAAGTTAGAATTTCTTTCAACATTATGAAGCACTTTTTATATATTTTGACTCTGCATCAAAAGCTGAAAATATGTAGTCGCAAAGTCAATTCGAGAAATTGACGTTTTAAGTTTCTGTTTCCAAATTCAAACGGATGTATCTTCGCCAATAATTGTCAGAAGTTAGAATTTCTTTCAACATTATGAAGCACTTTTTATATATTTTGATTCTTCATCAAAAGCTGAAAATATGTAGTCGCGAAGTCATTTCGAAAAAATTGACGTATTAAGTTTCGGTTTCCAAATTCAAACGGATGTATCTTCGCCAATAATTGTCAGAAGTTAGAATTTCTTTCAACATTATGAAGCCCTTTTTATATATTTTGATTCTGCATCAAAAGCTGAAAATATGTAGTCTTGAAGTCATTTCGAGAAATTGACGTTTTAAGTTTCTGTTTCCAAATTCAAACGGATGTATCTTCGCCAATAATTGTCAGAAGTTAGAATTTCTTTCAACACTATGAAGCCCTTTTTATATATTTTGACTATGCATCAAAAGCTGAAAATATGTAGTCTCGAAGTCAATTCGAGAAATTGACGTTTTAAGTTTCTGTTTCCAAATTCAAACGGATGTATCTTCGCCAATAATTGTCAGAAGTTAGAATTTCTTTCAACATTATGAAGCACTTTTTATATATTTTGATTATTCATCAAAAGCTGAAAATATGTAGTCGCGAAGTCATTTCGAAAAAATTCACGTATTAAGTTTCGGTTTCCAAATTCAAACGGATGTATCTTCGCCAATAATTTGTCAGAAGTTAGAATTTCTTTCAACATTATGAAGCCCTTTTTATATATTTTTATTCTGCATCAAAAGCTGAAAATATGTAGTCTCGAAGTCATTTCGAGAAATTGACGTTTTAAGTTTCTGTTTCCAAATTCAAACGGATGTATCTTCGCCAATAATTGTCAGAAGTTAGAGTTTCTTTCAACATTATGAAGCACTTTTTATATATTTTGACTCTGCATCAAAAGCTGAAAATATGTAGTCTTGAAGTCATTTCGAGAAATTGACGTTTTAAGTTTCTGTTTCCAAATTCAAACGGATGTATCTTCGCCAATAATTGTCAGAAGTTAGAATTTCTTTCAACATTATGAAGCCCTTTTTATATATTTTGATTCTGCATCAAAAGCTGAAAATATGTAGTCTCGAAGTCATTTCGAGAAATTGACGTTTTAAGTTTCTGTTTCCAAATTCAAACGGATGTATCTTCGCCAATAATTGTCAGAAGTTAGAATTTCTTTCAACATTATGAAGCCCTTTTTATATATTTTGACTCTGCATCAAAAGCTGAAAAATATGTAGTCGCGAAGTCATTTCGAGAAATTGACGTTTTAAGTTTCGGTTTCCAAATTCAAACGGATGTATCTTCGCCAATAATTGTCAGAAGTTAGAATTTCTTTCAACATTATGAAGCCCTTTTTATATATTTTTATTCTGCATCAAAAGCTGAAAATATGTAGTCTTGAAGTCATTTCGAGAAATTGACGTTTTAAGTTTCTGTTTCCAAATTCAAACGGATGTATCTTCGCCAATAATTGTCAGAAGTTAGAATTTCTTTCAACATTATGAAGCCCTTTTTTATATATTTTGATTTTGCAACAAAAGCTGAAAATATGTAGTCTAGAAGTCATTTCGCGAAATTGACGTTTTAAGTTTCTGTTTCCAAATTCAAACGGATGTATCTTCGCCAATAATTGTCAGAAGTTAGAATTTCTTTCAACATTATGAAGCCCTTTTTATATATTTTGATTCTGCATCAAAAGCTGAAAATATGTAGTCGCGAAGTTATTTCGAAAAAATTGACGTATTAAGTTTCGGTTTCCAAATTCAAACGGATGTATCTTCGCCAATAATTGTCAGAAGTTAGAATTTCTTTCAACATTATGAAGCCCTTTTTATATATTTTGATTCTGCATCAAAAGCTGAAAATATGTAGTCTGGAAGTCATTTCGAGATATTGGCGGTTTAAGTTTCTTTTCCCAAATTCAAACGGATGTATCTTCGCCAATAATTGTCAGAAGTCAAAATTTCTTTCAACATTATGAAGCCCTTTTTATATATTTTGACTCTGCATCAAAAGCTGAAAATATGTAGTCGCGAAGTCATTTCGAGAAATTGACGTTTTAAGTTTCGGTTTCCAAATTCAAACGTATGTATCTTCGCCAATAATTGTCAGAAGTCAGAATTTCTTTCAACATTATGAAGCCCTTTTTATATATTTTTATTCTGCATCAAAAGCTGAAAATATGTAGTCTTGAAGTCATTTCGAGAAATTGACGTTTTAAGTTTCTGTTTCCAAATTCAAACGGATGTATCTTCGCCAATAATTGTCAGAAGTTAGAATTTCTTTCAACATTATGAAGCCCTTTTTATATATTTTGATTCTGCATCAAAAGCTGAAAATATGTAGTCTAGAAGTCATTTCGCGAAATTGACGTTTTAAGTTTCTGTTTCCAAATTCAAACGGATGTATCTTCGCCAATAATTGTCAGAAGTTAGAATTTCTTTCAACATTATGAAGCCCTTTTTATATATTTTGACTCTGCATCAAAAGCTGAAAATATGTAGTCTCGAAGTCATTTCGAGAAATTGACGTTTTAAGTTTCTGTTTCCAAATTCAAACGGACGTATCTTCGCCAATAATTGTCAGAAGTTAGAATTTCTTTCAACATTATGAAGCCCTTTTTATATATTTTGACTATGCATCAAAGGCTGAAAATATGTAGTCTCGAAGTCATTTCGAGAAATTGACGTTTTAAGTTTCTGTTTCCAAATTCAAACGGATGTATCTTCGCCAATAATTGTCAGAAGTTAGAATTTCTTTCAACATTATGAAGCCCTTTTTATATATTTTGATTCTGCATCAAAAGCTGAAAATATGTAGTCTCGAAGTCATTTCGAGAAATTGACGTTTTAAGTTTCTGTTTCCAAATTCAAACGGATGTATCTTCGCCAATAATTGTCAGAAGTTAGAATTTCTTTCAACATTATGAAGCCCTTTTTATATATATTGATTCTGCATCAAAAGCTGAAAATATGTAGTCGCGAAGTCATTTCGAAAAAATTGACGTTTTAAGTTTCGGTTTCCAAATTCAAACGGATGTATCTTCGCCAATAATTGTCAGAAGTTAGAGTTTCTTTCAACATTATGAAGCACTTTTTATATATTTTGATTCTGCATCAAAAGCTGAAAATATGTAGTCTTGAAGTCATTTCGAGAAATTGACGTTTTA
This sequence comes from Drosophila grimshawi, assembly GCF_018153295.1. NCBI lineage: Eukaryota > Metazoa > Arthropoda > Insecta > Diptera > Drosophilidae > Drosophila > Drosophila grimshawi. The sequence goes on along the minus strand of NW_025063815.1, from coordinate 8,671 downwards.
AGTTTCTGTTTCCAAATTCAAACGGATGTATCTTCGCCAATAATTGTCAGAAGTTAGAATTTCTTTCAACATTATGAAGCCCTTTTTATATATTTTGATTCTGCATCAAAAGCTGAAAATATGTAGTCTCGAAGTCATTTCGAGAAATTGACGTTTTAAGTTTCTGTTTCCAAATTCAAACGGATGTATCTTCGCCAATAATTGTCAGAAGTTAGAATTTCTTTCAACATTATGAAGCCCTTTTTATATATTTTGACTATGCATCAAAAGCTGAAAATATGTAGTCTCGAAGTCATTTCGAGAAACTGACGTTTTAAGTTTCTGTTTCCAAATTCAAACGGATGTATCTTCGCCAATAATTGTCAGAAGTTAGAATTTCTTTCAACATTATGAAGCCCTTTTTATATATTTTGACTATGCATCAAAAGCTGAAAATATGTAGTCTCGAAGTCAATTCGAGAAATTGACGTTTTAAGTTTCTGTTTCCAAATTCAAACGGATGTATCTTCGCCAATATTTGTCAGAAGTTAGAATTTCTTTCAACATTATGAAGCCCTTTTTATATATTTTGATTCTGCATCAAAAGCTGAAAATATGTAGTCTTGAAGTCATTTCGAGAAATTGACGTTTTAAGTTTCTGTTTCCAAATTCAAACGGATGTATCTTCGCCAATAATTGTCAGAAGTCAGAATTTCTTTCAACACTATGAAGCCCTTTTTATATATTTTGATTCTGCATCAAAAGCTGAAAATATGTAGTTTCGAAGTCACTTCGAGAAATTGACGTTTTGAGTTTCTGTTCCCAAATTTAAACGGATGTATCTTCGCCAGTAATTGTCAGAAGTTAGAATTTCTTTCAACATTATGAAGCACTTTTTATATATTTTGATTATTCATCAAAAGCTGAAAATATGTAGTCGCGAAGTCATTTCGAAAAAATTCACGTATTAAGTTTCGGTTTCCAAATTCAAACGGATGTATCTTCGCCAATAATTTGTCAGAAGTTAGAATTTCTTTCAACATTATGAAGCCCTTTTTATATATTTTTATTCTGCATCAAAAGCTGAAAATATGTAGTCTTGAAGTCATTTCGAGAAATCGACGTTTTAAGTTTCTGTTTCCAAATTCAAACGGATGTATCTTCGCCAATAATTGTCAGAAGTTAGAGTTTCTTTCAACATTATGAAGCCCTTTTTATATATTTTGATTCTGCATCAAAAGCTGAAAAAATGTAGTCGCGAAGTCATTTCGAGAAATTGACGTTTTAAGTTTCTGTTTCCAAATTCAAACGGATGTATCTTCGCCAATAATTGTCAGAAGTTAGAATTTCTTTCAACATTATGAAGCCCTTTTTATATATTTTGATTCTGCATCAAAAGCTGAAAATATGTAGTCTCGAAGTCATTTCGAGAAATTGACGTTTTAAGTTTCTGTTTCCAAATTCAAACGGATGTATCTTCGCCAATAATTGTCAGAAGTTAGAATTTCTTTCAACATTATGAAGCCCTTTTTATATATTTTGACTCTGCATCAAAAGCTGAAAAAATGTAGTCGCGAAGTCATTTCGAGAAATTGACGTTTTAAGTTTCGGTTTCCAAATTCAAACATATGTATCTTCGCCAATAATTGTCAGAAGTCAGAATTTCTTTCAACATTATGAAGCCCTTTTTATATATTTTTATTCTGCATCAAAAGCTGAAAATATGTAGTCTTGAAGTCATTTCGAGAAATTGACGTTTTAAGTTTCTGTTTCCAAATTCAAACGGATGTATCTTCGCCAATAATTGTCAGAAGTTAGAATTTCTTTCAACATTATGAAGCCCTTTTTATATATTTTGATTTTGCAACAAAAGCTGAAAATATGTAGTCTAGAAGTCATTTCGCGAAATTGACGTTTTAAGTTTCTGTTTCCAAATTCAAACGGATGTATCTTCGCCAATAATTGTCAGAAGTTAGAATTTCTTTCAACATTATGAAGCCCTTTTTATATATTTTGATTCTGCATCAAAAGCTGAAAATATGTAGTCGCGAAGTCATTTCGAAAAAATTGACGTATTAAGTTTCGGTTTCCAAATTCAAACGGATGTATCTTCGCCAATAATTGTCAGAAGTTACAATTTCTTTCAACATTATGAAGCCCTTTTTATATATTTTGATTCTGCATCAAAAGCTGAAAATATGTAGTCTGGAAGTCATTTCGAGATATTGGCGGTTTAAGTTTCTTTTCCCAAATTCAAACGGATGTATCTTCGCCAATAATTGTCAGAAGTCAAAATTTCTTTCAACATTATGAAGCCCTTTTTATATATTTTGACTCTGCATCAAAAGCTGAAAATATGTAGTCGCGAAGTCATTTCGAGAAATTGACGTTTTAAGTTTCGGTTTCCAAATTCAAACGTATGTATCTTCGCCAATAATTGTCAGAAGTCAGAATTTCTTTCAACATTATGAAGCCCTTTTTATATATTTTTATTCTGCATCAAAAGCTGAAAATATGTAGTCTTGAAGTCATTTCGAGAAATTGACGTTTTAAGTTTCTGTTTCCAAATTCAAACGGATGTATCTTCGCCAATAATTGTCAGAAGTTAGAATTTCTTTCAACATTATGAAGCCCTTTTTATATATTTTGATTCTGCATCAAAAGCTGAAAATATGTAGTCTAGAAGTCATTTCGCGAAATTGACGTTTTAAGTTTCTGTTTCCAAATTCAAACGGATGTATCTTCGCCAATAATTGTCAGAAGTTAGAATTTCTTTCAACATTATGAAGCCCTTTTTATATATTTTGACTCTGCATCAAAAGCTGAAAATATGTAGTCTCGAAGTCATTTCGAGAAATTGACGTTTTAAGTTTCTGTTTCCAAATTCAAACGGACGTATCTTCGCCAATAATTGTCAGAAGTTAGAATTTCTTTCAACATTATGAAGCCCTTTTTATATATTTTGACTATGCATCAAAGGCTGAAAATATGTAGTCTCGAAGTCATTTCGAGAAATTGACGTTTTAAGTTTCTGTTTCCAAATTCAAACGGATGTATCTTCGCCAATAATTGTCAGAAGTTAGAATTTCTTTCAACATTATGAAGCCCTTTTTATATATTTTGATTCTGCATCAAAAGCTGAAAATATGTAGTATCGAAGTCATTTCGAGAAATTGACGTTTTAAGTTTCTGTTTCCAAATTCAAACGGATGTATCTTCGCCAATAATTGTCAGAAGTTAGAATTTCTTGCAACATTATGAAGCCCTTTTTATATATATTGATTCTGCATCAAAAGCTGAAAATATGTAGTCGCGAAGTCATTTCGAAAAAATTGACGTTTTAAGTTTCGGTTTCCAAATTCAAACGGATGTATCTTCGCCAATAATTGTCAGAAGTTAGAGTTTCTTTCAACATTATGAAGCACTTTTTATATATTTTGATTCTGCATCAAAAGCTGAAAATATGTAGTCTTGAAGTCATTTCGAGAAATTGACGTTTTAAGTTTCTGTTTCCAAATTCAAACGGATGTATCTTCGCCAATAATTGTCAGAAGTTAGAATTTCTTTCAACATTATGAAGCCCTTTTTATATATTTTGATTCTGCATCAAAAGCTGAAAATATGTAGTCTCGAAGTCATTTCGAGAAATTGACGTTTTAAGTTTCTGTTTCCAAATTCAAACGGATGTATCTTCGCCAATAATTGTCAGAAGTTAGAATTTCTTTCAACATTATGAAGCCCTTTTTATATATTTTGACCCTGCATCAAAAGCTGAAAATATGTAGTCTCGAAGTCATTTCGAGAAACTGACGTTTTAAGTTTCTGTTTCCAAATTCAAATGGATGTATCTTCGCCAATAATTGTCAGAAGTTAGAATTTCTTTCAACATTATGAAGCCCTTTTTATATATTTTGACTATGCATCAAAAGCTGAAAATATGTAGTCTCGAAGTCAATTCGAGAAATTGACGTTTTAAGTTTCTGTTTCCAAATTCAAACGGATGTATCTTCGCCAATATTTGTCAGAAGTTAGAATTTCTTTCAACATTATGAAGCACTTTTTATATATTTTGACTCTGCATCAAAAGCTGAAAATATGTAGTCTCGAAGTCAATTCGAGAAATTGACGTTTTAAGTTTCTGTTTCCAAATTCAAACGGATGTATCTTCGCCAATAATTGTCAGAAGTTAGAATTTCTTTCAACATTATGAAGCACTTTTTATATATTTTGATTCTTCATCAAAAGCTGAAAATATGTAGTCGCGAAGTCATTTCGAAAAAATTGACGTATTAAGTTTCGGTTTCCAAATTCAAACGGATGTATCTTCGCCAATAATTGTCAGAAGTTAGAATTTCTTTCAACATTATGAAGCCCTTTTTATATATTTTGATTCTGCATCAAAAGCTGAAAATATGTAGTCTTGAAGTCATTTCGAGAAATTGACGTTTTAAGTTTCTGTTTCCAAATTCAAACGGATGTATCTTCGCCAATAATTGTCAGAAGTTAGAATTTCTTTCAACATTATGAAGCCCTTTTTATATATTTTGACTATGCATCAAAAGCTGAAAATATGTAGTCTCGAAGTCAATTCGAGAAATTGACGTTTTAAGTTTCTGTTTCCAAATTCAAACGGATGTATCTTCGCCAATAATTGTCAGAAGTTAGAATTTCTTTCAACATTATGAAGCCCTTTTTTATATATTTTGATTCTGCATCAAAAGCTGAAAATATGTAGTCGCGAAGTCATTTCGAAAAAATTGACGTATTAAGTTTCGGTTTCCAAATTCAAATGGATGTATCTTCGCCAATAATTGTCAGAAGTTAGAATTTCTTTCAACATTATGAAGCCCTTTTTATATATTTTGATTCTGCATCAAAAGCTGAAAATATGTAGTCTCGAAGTCATTTCGAGAAATTGACGTTTTAAGTTTCTGTTTCCAAATTCAAACGGACGTATCTTCGCCAATAATTGTCAGAAGTTAGAATTTCTTTCAACATTATGAAGCCCTTTTTATATATTTTGACTATGCATCAAAGGCTGAAAATATGTAGTCTCGAAGTCATTTCGAGAAATTGACGTTTTAAGTTTCTGTTTCCAAATTCAAACGGATGTATCTTCGCCAATAATTGTCAGAAGTTAGAATTTCTTTCAACATTATGAAGCCCTTTTTATATATTTTGATTCTGCATCAAAAGCTGAAAATATGTAGTCGCGAAGTCATTTCGAAAAAATTGACGTATTAAGTTTCGGTTTCCAAATTCAAACGGATGTATCTTCGCCAATAATTGTCAGAAGTTAGAATTTCTTTCAACATTATGAAGCCCTTTTTATATATTTTGATTCTGCATCAAAAACTGAAAATATGTAGTCTCGAAGTCATTTCGAGATATTGGCGGTTTAAGTTTCTTTTCCCAAATTCAAACGGATGTATCTTCGCCAATAATTGTCAGAAGTCAAAATTTCTTTCAACATTATGAAGCCCTTTTTATATATTTTGACTCTGCATCAAAAGCTGAAAATATGAAGTCTCGAAGTCATTTCGAGAAATTGACGTTTTAAGTTTCTGTTTCCAAATTCAAACGGATGTATCTTCGCCAATAATTGTCAGAAGTTAAAATTTCTTTCAACATTATGAAGCCCTTTTTATATATTTTGACCCTGCATCAAAAGCTGAAAATATGTAGTCTCGAAGTCATTTCGAGAAATTGACGTTTTAAGTTTCTGTTTCCAAATTCAAACGGATGTATCTTCGCCAATAATTGTCAGAAGTTAGAATTTCTTTCAACATTATGAAGCCCTTTTTATATATTTTGACTCTGCATCAAAAGCTGAAAATATGTAGTCGCGAAGTTATTTCGAGAAATTGACGTTTTAAGTTTCTGTTTCCAAATTCAAACGGATGTATCTTCGCCAATAATTGTCAGAAGTTAGAATTTTTTTCAACATTATGAAGCCCTTTTTATATATTTTGATTCTGCATCAAAAGCTGAAAATATGTAGTCTCGAAGTCATTTCGAGAAATTGACGTTTTAAGTTTCTGTTTCCAAATTCAAACGGATGTATCTTCGCCAATAATTGTCAGAAGTCAAAATTTCTTTCAACATTATGAAGCCCTTTTTATATATTTTACCTCTGCATCAAAAGCTGAAAATATGTGGTCTTGAAGTCATTTCGAGAAATTGACGTTTTAAGTTTCTGTTTCCAAATTCAAACGGATGTATCTTCGCCAATAATTGTCAGAAGTTAGAATTTCTTTCAACATTATGAAGCCCTTTTTATATATTTTGACTATGCATCAAAAGCTGAAAATATGTAGTCTCGAAGTCAATTCGAGAAATTGACGTTTTAAGTTTCTGTTTCCAAATTCAAACGGATGTATCTTCGCCAATAATTGTCAGAAGTTAGAATTTCTTTCAACATTATGAAGCACTTTTTATATATTTTGATTATTCATCAAAAGCTGAAAATATGTAGTCGCGAAGTCATTTCGAAAAAATTGACGTATTAAGTTTCGGTTTCCAAATTCAAACGGATGTATCTTCGCCAATAATTGTCAGAAGTTAGAATTTCTTTCAACATTATGAAGCCCTTTTTATATATTTTGATTCTGCATCAAAAGCTGAAAATATGTAGTCTCGAAGTCATTTCGAGAAATTGACGTTTTAAGTTTCTGTTTCCAAATTCAAACGGATGTATCTTCGCCAATAATTGTCAGAAGTTAGAATTTCTTTCAACATTATGAAGCCCTTTTTATATATTTTGACTATGCATCAAAGGCTGAAAATATGTAGTCTCGAAGTCATTTCGAGAAATTGACGTTTTAAGTTTCTGTTTCCAAATTCAAATGGATGTATCTTCGCCAATAATTGTCAGAAGTTAGAATTTCTTTCAACATTATGAAGCCCTTTTTATATATTTTGATTCTGCATCAAAAGCTGAAAATATGTAGTCTAGAAGTCATTTCGAAAAAATTGACGTATTAAGTTTCGGTTTCCAAATTCAAACGGATGTATCTTCGCCAATAATTGTCAGAAGTTAGAATTTCTTTCAACATTATGAAGCCCTTTTTATATATTTTGATTCTGCATCAAAAGCTGAAAATATGTAGTCTCGAAGTCATTTCGAGATATTGGCGGTTTAAGTTTCTTTTCCCAAATTCAAACGGATGTATCTTCGCCAATAATTGTCAGAAGTCAAAATTTCTTTCAACATTATGAAGCCCTTTTTATATATTTTGACTATGCATCAAAAGCTGAAAATATGTAGTCTCGAAGTCATTTCGAGAAATTGACGTTTTAAGTTTCGGTTTCCAAATTCAAACGGATGTATCTTCGCCAATAATTGTCAGAAGTTAGAATTTCTTTCAACATTATGAAGCCCTTTTTATATATTTTGACCCTGCATCAAAAGCTGAAAATATGTAGTCTCGAAGTCATTTCGAGAAATGACGTTTTAAGTTTCTGTTTCCAAATTCAAACGGATGTATCCTTCCCCAATAATTGTCAGAAGCTAGAATTTCTTTCACATTATGAAGCCCCTTTTTATATATTTGACTCTGCATCAAAAGCTGAAAATATGTAGTCTCAAAGTCATTTCGAGAAATTGACGTGCTAAGTTTCGGTATCCAAATTCAAACGGATGTATCTTCGCCAATAATTGTCAGAAGTTAGAATTTCTTTCAACATTATGAAGCCCTTTTTATATATTTTGATTCTGCATCAAAAGCTGAAAATATGTAGTCTTGAAGTCATTTCGAGAAATTGACGTTTTAAGTTTCTGTTTCCAAATTCAAACGGATGTATCTTCGCCAATAATTGTCAGAAGTCAAAATTTCTTTCAACATTATGAAGCCCTTTTTATATATTTTACCTCTGCATCAAAAGCTGAAAATATGTAGTCTCGAAGTCATTTCGAGAAATTGACGTATTAAGTTTCGGTTTCCAAATTCAAACGGATGTATCTTCGCCAATAATTGTCAGAAGTTAGAATTTCTTTCAACATTATGAAGCCCTTTTTATATATTTTGACTATGCATCAAAAGCTGAAAATATGTAGTCTCGAAGTCAATTCGAGAAATTGGCGTTTTAAGTTTCTGTTTCCAAATTCAAACGGATGTATCTTCGCCAATAATTGTCAGAAGTTAGAATTTCTTTCAACATTATGAAGCACTTTTATATATTTTGATTCTTCATCAAAAGCTGAAAATATGTAGTCGCGAAGTCATTTCGAAAAATTGACGTATTAAGTTTCCCGGTTTCCAAATTCAAACGGATGTATCTTCGCCAATAATTGTCAGAAGTTAGAATTTCTTTCAACATTATGAACCCCTTTTTATATATTTTGATTCTGCATCAAAAGCTGAAAATATGTAGTCTCGAAGTCATTTCGAGATATTGGCGGTTTAAGTTTCTTTTCCCAAATTCAAACGGATGTATCTTCGCCAATAATTGTCAGAAGTCAGAATTTCTTTCAACATTATGAAGTCCTTTTATATATTTTGACTCTGCATCAAAAGCTGAAAATATGTAGTCTCGAAGTCATTTCGAGAAATTGACGTTTTAAGTTTCTGTTTCCAAATTCAAACGGATGTATCTTCGCCAATAATTGTCAGAAGTTAGAATTTCTTTCAACATTATGAAGCCATTTTTATATATTTTGATTCTGCATCAAAAGCTGAAAATATGTAGTCTC
>NW_025063814.1:0-115485 GCF_018153295.1 Drosophila grimshawi | reverse complement strand
GAAGATATGGCCATTTATTTCAAGGTAGACCCTATTTAATGCTTTCCACTATATTTTCTATTAATCGAAGAATATCCCTTAATAATCTTTCTTAGATGAGTCGGAAGTCAAATTATTTTAATGCAGTTTTGTTCCAAAGATTGAGTGAATTCTAAAAACACCTTTTATAATTGAAATGGGGCAATTTTTGACGAAGATATGGCCATTTATTTCAAGGTGACCCTATTTAATGCTTTCCATATATTTTCTATTAATCAAAGAATATCCCTTAATACCTTTCTTAGATGAGTCGGAAGTCAAATTATTTTAATGCAGTTTTGTTCCCAAAGATGAGTGAATTCTAAAAACACCTTTATAATTGAAATGGGGCAATTTTTGACCGAAGATATGGCCATTTATTTCAAGGTAGACCCTATTTAATGCTTTCCATATATTTTCTATTTATCGAAGAATATCCCTAATATCTTTCTTAGATGAGTCGGAAGTCAAATTATTTTAATGCAGTTTTGTTTCAAAGATCGAGTGAATTCTAAAAACACCTTTATAATTGAAATGGGGCAATTTTTGACGAAGATATGGCCATTTATTTCAAGGTAGACCCTATTTAATGCTTTCCATATATTTTCTGTTAATCAAAGAATATCCCTTAATATCTTTCTTAGATGAGTCGGAAGTCAAATTATTTTAATGCAGTTTTGTTTCAAAGATCAAGTGAATTCTAAAAACACCTTTATAATTGAAATGGGGCAATTTTTGACGAAGATATGGCTATTTATTTCAAGGTAGACCCTATTTAATGCTTTCCATATATTTTCTATTTATCGAAGAATATCCCTTAATATCTTTCTTAGATGAGTCGGAAGTCAAATTATTTTAATGCAGTTTTGTTCCAAAGATCGAGTGAATTCTAAAAAACACCTTTATAATTGAAATGGGGCAATTTTTGACGAAGATATGGCCATTTATTTCAAGGTAGACCCTATTTAATGCTTTCCATATATTTTCTATTTATCGAAGAATATCCCTTAATATCTTTCTTAGATGAGTCGGAAGTCAAATTATTTTAATGCAGTTTTGTTCCAAAGATCGAGTGAATTCTAAAAACACCTTTATAATTGAAATGGGGCAATTTTTGACGAAGATATGGCCATTTATTTCAAGGTAGACCCTATTTAATGCTTTCCATATATTTTCTATTTATCGAAGAATATCCCTTAATATCTTTCTTAGATGAGTCGGAAGTCAAATTATTTTAATGCAGTTTTGTTCCAAAGATCGAGTGAATTCTAAAAACACCTTTATAATTGAAATGGGGCAATTTTTGACGAAGATATGGCCATTTATTTCAAGGTAGACCCTATTTAATGCTTTCCATATATTTTCTATTTATCGAAGAATATCCCTTAATATCTTTCTTAGATGAGTCGGAAGTCAAATTATTTTAATGCAGTTTTGTTCCAAAGATCAAGTGAATTCTAAAAACACCTTTATAATTGAAATGGGGCAATTTTTGACGAAGATATGGCCATTTATTTCAAGGTAGACCCTATTTAATGCTTTCCATATATTTTCTATTTATCGAAGAATATCCCTTAATATCTTTCTTAGATGAGTCGGAAGTCAAATTATTTTAATGCAGTTTTGTTCCAAAGATCAAGTGAATTCTAAAAACACCTTTATAATTGAAATGGGGCAATTTTTGACGAAGATATGGCCATTTATTTCAAGGTAGACCCTATTTAATGCTTTCCATATATTTTCTATTTATCGAAGAATATCCCTTAATATCTTTCTTAGATGAGTCGGAAGTCAAATTATTTTAATGCAGTTTTGTTCCAAAGATCAAGTGAATTCTAAAAACACCTTTATAATTGAAATGGGGCAATTTTTGACGAAGATATGGCCATTTATTTCAAGGTAGACCCTATTTAATGCTTTCCATATATTTTCTATTTATCGAAGAATATCCCTTAATATCTTTCTTAGATGAGTCGGAAGTCAAATTATTTTAATGCAGTTTTGTTCCAAAGATCAAGTGAATTCTAAAAACACCTTTATAATTGAAATGGGGCAATTTTTGACGAAGATATGGCCATTTATTTCAAGGTAGACCCTATTTAATGCTTTCCATATATTTTCTATTTATCGAAGAATATCCCTTAATATCTTTCTTAGATGAGTCGGAAGTCAAATTATTTTAATGCAGTTTTGTTCCAAAGATCAAGTGAATTCTAAAAACACCTTTATAATTGAAATGGGGCAATTTTTGACGAAGATATGGCCATTTATTTCAAGGTAGACCCTATTTAATGCTTTCCATATATTTTCTATTTATCGAAGAATATCCCTTAATATCTTTCTTAGATGAGTCGGAAGTCAAATTATTTTAATGCAGTTTTGTTCCAAAGATCGAGTGAATTCTAAAAACACCTTTATAATTGAAATGGGGCAATTTTTGACGAAGATATGGCCATTTATTTCAAGGTAGACCCTATTTAATGCTTTCCATATATTTTCTATTTATCGAAGAATATCCCTTAATATCTTTCTTAGATGAGTCGGAAGTCAAATTATTTTAATGCAGTTTTGTTCCAAAGATCGAGTGAATTCTAAAAACACCTTTATAATTGAAATGGGGCAATTTTTGACGAAGATATGGCCATTTATTTCAAGGTAGACCCTATTTAATGCTTTCCATATATTTTCTATTTATCGAAGAATATCCCTTAATATCTTTCTTAGATGAGTCGGAAGTCAAATTATTTTAATGCAGTTTTGTTCCAAAGATCGAGTGAATTCTAAAAACACCTTTATAATTGAAATGGGGCAATTTTTGACGAAGATATGGCCATTTATTTCAAGGTAGACCCTATTTAATGCTTTCCATATATTTTCTATTTATCGAAGAATATCCCTTAATATCTTTCTTAGATGAGTCGGAAGTCAAATTATTTTAATGCAGTTTTGTTCCAAAGATCGAGCGAATTCTAAAAACACCTTTATAATTGAAATGGGGCAATTTTTGACGAAGATATGGCCATTTATTTCAAGGTAGACCCTATTTAATGCTTTCCATATATATTTTCTATTTATCGAAGAATATCCCTTAATATCTTTCTTAGATGAGTCGGAAGTCAAATTATTTTAATGCAGTTTTGTTCCAAAGATCAAGTGAATTCTAAAAACACCTTTATAATTGAAATGGGGCAATTTTTGACGAAGATATGGCCATTTATTTCAAGGTAGACCCTATTTAATGCTTTCCATATATTTTCTATTTATCAAAGAATATCCCTTAATATCTTTCTTAGATGAGTCGGAAGTCAAATTATTTTAATGCAGTTTTGTTCCAAAGATCAAGTGAATTCTAAAAACACCTTTATAATTGAAATGGGGCAATTTTTGACGAAGATATGGCCATTTATTTCAAGGTAGACCCTATTTAATGCTTTCCATATATTTTCTATTTATCGAAGAATATCCCTTAATATCTTTCTTAGATGAGTCGGAAGTCAAATTATTTTAATGCAGTTTTGTTCCAAAGATCAAGTGAATTCTAAAAACACCTTTATAATTGAAATGGGGCAATTTTTGACGAAGATATGGCCATTTATTTCAAGGTAGACCCTATTTAATGCTTTCCATATATTTTCTATTTATCGAAGAATATCCCTTAATATCTTTCTTAGATGAGTCGGAAGTCAAATTATTTTAATGCAGTTTTGTTCCAAAGATCAGAGTGAATTCTAAAAACACCTTTATAATTGAAATGGGGCAATTTTTGACGAAGATATGGCCATTTATTTCAAGGTAGACCCTATTTAATGCTTTCCATATATTTTCTATTTATCGAAGAATATCCCTTAATATCTTTCTTAGATGAGTCGGAAGTCAAATTATTTTAATGCAGTTTTGTTCCAAAGATCGAGTGAATTCTAAAAACACCTTTATAATTGAAATGGGGCAATTTTTGACGAAGATATGGCCATTTATTTCAAGGTAGACCCTATTTAATGCTTTCCATATATTTTCTATTTATCAGAAGAATATCCCTTAATATCTTTCTTAGATGAGTCGGAAGTCAAATTATTTTAATGCAGTTTTGTTCCAAAGATCAAGTGAATTCTAAAAACACCTTTATAATTGAAATGGGGCAATTTTTGACGAAGATATGGCCATTTATTTCAAGGTAGACCCTATTTAATGCTTTCCATATATTTTCTATTTATCGAAGAATATCCCTTAATATCTTTCTTAGATGAGTCGGAAGTCAAATTATTTTAATGCAGTTTTGTTTCAAAGATCGAGTGAATTCTAAAAACACCTTTATAATTGAAATGGGGCAATTTTTGACGAAGATATGGCCATTTATTTCAAGGTAGACCCTATTTAATGCTTTCCATATATTTTCTATTTATCGAAGAATATCCCTTAATATCTTTCTTAGATGAGTCGAAAGTCAAATTATTTTAATGCAGTTTTGTTCCAAAGATCGAGTGAATTCTAAAAACACCTTTATAATTGAAATGGGGCAATTTTTGACGAAGATATGGCCATTTATTTCAAGGGTGGACCCTATTTAATGCTTTCCATATATTTTCTATTTATCGAAGAATATCCCTTAATATCTTTCTTAGATGAGTCGAAAGTCAAATTATTTTAATGCAGTTTTGTTCCAAGGATCGAGTGAATTCTAAAAACACCTTTTATAATTGAAATGGGGCAATTTTTGACGAAGATATGGCCATTTATTTCAAGGTAGACCCTATTTAATGCTTTCCATATATTTTCTATTTATCGAAGAATATCCCTTAATATCTTTCTTAGATGAGTCGGAAGTCAAATTATTTTAATGCAGTTTTGTTCCAAAGATCGAGTGAATTCTAAAAACACCTTTATAATTGAAATGGGGCAATTTTTGACGAAGATATGGCCATTTATTTCAAGGTAGACCCTATTTAGTACTTTCCATATATTTTCTATTTATCGAAGAATATCCCTTAATATCTTTCTTAGATGAGTCGGAAGTCAAATTATTTTAATGCAGTTTTGTTCCAAGGATCGAGTGAATTCTAAAAACACCTTTATAATTGAAATGGGGCAATTTTTGACAGAGATATGGCCATTTATTTCAAGGTAGACCCTATTTAATACTTTCCATATATTTTCTATTTATCGAAGAATATCCCTTAATACCTTTCTTAGATGAGTCGGAAGTCAAATTATTTTAATGCAGTTTTGTTCCAAAGATCAAGTGAATTCTAAAAACACCTTTATAATTGAAATGGAGCAATTTTTGACGAAGATATGGCCATTTATTTCAAGGTAGACCCTATTTAGTACTTTCCATATATTTTCTATTTATCGAAGAATATCCCTTAATATCTTTCTTAGATGAGTCGGAAGTCAAATTATTTTAATGCAGTTTTGTTCCAAAGATCGAGTGAATTCTAAAAACACCTTTATAATTGAAATGGAGCAATTTTTGACGAAGATATGGCCATTTATTTCAAGGTAGACCCTATTTAATACTTTCCATATATTTTCTGTGAATCAAAGAATATCCCTTAATATCTTTCTTAGATGAGTCGAAAGTCAAATTATTTTAATGCAGTTTTGTTCCAATGATCAAGCGAATTCTAAAAACACCTTTATAATTGAAATGGGGCAATTTTTGACGAAGATATGGCCATTTATTTCAAGGTTGACCCTATTTAATGCTTTCCATATATTTTCTATTTATCGAAGAATATCCCTTAATATCTTTCTTAGATGAGTCGGAAGTCAAATTTTTTTAATGCAGTTTTGTTCCGAAGATCGAGTGAATTCTAAAACCACCTTTATAATTGAAATGGGGCAATTTTTGACGAAGATATGGTCATTTATTTCAAGGTAGACCCTATTTAATGCTTTCCATATATTTTCTATTTATCGAAGAATATCCCTTAATATCTTTCTTAGATGAGTCGGAAGTCAAATTATTTTAATGCAGTTTTGTTCCAAAGATCAAGTGAATTCTAAAAACACCTTTATAATTGAAATGGGGCAATTTTTGACGAAGATATGGCCATTTATTTCAAGGTAGACCCTATTTAATACTTTCCATATATTTTCTGTGAATCAAAGAATATCCCTTAATATCTTTCTTAGATGAGTCGAAAGTCAAATTATTTTAATGCAGTTTTGTTCCAATGATCGAGCGAATTCTAAAAACACCTTTATAATTGAAATGGGGCAATTTTTGACGAAGATATGGCCATTTATTTCAAGGTTGACCCTATTTAATGCTTTCCATATATTTTCTATTTATCGAAGAATATCCCTTAATACATTTCTTAGATGAGTCGGAAGTCAAATTATTTTAATGCAGTTTTGATCCAAAGATCAAGTGAATTCTAAAAACACCTTTATAATTGAAATGGAGCAATTTTTGACGAAGATATGGCCATTTATTTCAAGGTAGACCCTATTTAGTACTTTCCATATATTTTCTATTTATCGAAGAATATCCCTTAATACCTTTCTTAGATGAGTCGGAAGTCAAATTATTTTAATGCAGTTTTGTTCCAAAGATCGAGTGAATTCTAAAAACACCTTTATAATTGAAATGGAGCAATTTTTGACGAAGATATGGCCATTTATTTCAAGGTAGACCCTATTTAATACTTTCCATATACTTTCTGTGAATCAAAGAATATCCCTTAATATCTTTCTTAGATGAGTTGAAAGTCAAATTATTTTAATGCAGTTTTGTTCCAATGATCAAGCGAATTCTAAAAACACCTTTATAATTGAAATGGGGCAATTTTTGACGAAGATATGGCCATTTATTTCAAGGTTGACCCTATTTAATGCTTTCCATATATTTTCTATTTATCGAAGAATATCCCTTAATATCTTTCTTAGATGAGTCGGAAGTCAAATTTTTTAATGCAGTTTTGTTCCGAAGATCGAGTGAATTCTAAAACCAGCTTTATAATTGAAATGGGGCAATTTTTGACGAAGATATGGTCATTTATTTCAAGGTAGACCCTATTTAATGCTTTCCATATATTTTCTATTTATCGAAGAATATCCCTTAATATCTTTCTTAGATGAGTCGGAAGTCAAATTATTTTAATGCAGTTTTGTTCCAAAGATCAAGTGAATTCTAAAAACACCTTTATAATTGAAATGGGGCAATTTTTGACGAAGATATGGCCATTTATTTCAAGGTAGACCCTATTTAATACTTTCCATATATTTTCTGTGAATCAAAGAATATCCCTTAATATCTTTCTTAGATGAGTCGAAAGTCAAATTATTTTAATGCAGTTTTGTTCCAATGATCGAGCGAATTCTAAAAACACCTTTATAATTGAAATGGGGCAATGTTTGACGAAGATATGGCCATTTATTTCAAGGTTGACCCTATTTAATGCTTTCCATATATTTTCTATTTATCGAAGAATATCCCTTAATATCTTTCTTAGATGAGTCGGAAGTCAAATTTTTTAATGCAGTTTTGTTCCAAAGATTGAGTGAATTCTAAGAACACCTTTATAATTGAAATGGGGCAATTTTTGACGGAGATATGGCCATTTATTTCAAGGTAGACCTTATTTAATACTTTCCATATATTTTCTGTTAATCAAAGAATATCCCTTAATATCTTTCTTAGATGAGTCGGAAGTCAAATTATTTTAATGCAGTTTTATTCCGAAGATCAAGTGAATTGTAAAAACATCTTTATAATTGAAATGAAGCAATTTTTGACGAAGATATGGCCATTTATTTCAAGGTAGACCCTATTTAGTACTTTCCATATATTTTCTATTTATCGAAGAATATCCCTTAATACATTTCTTAGATGAGTCGGAAGTCAAATTATTTTAATGCAGTTTTGATCCAATGATCAAGCGAATTCTAAAAACACCCTTTATAAATGAAATGAGGCAATTTTTGACGACGATATGGCCATTTATTTCAAGGTAGACCCTATTTAATGCTTTCCATATATTTTCTATTTATCGAAGAATATCCCTGACTGTCCTTCTTAGATGAGTCGGAAGTCAAATTATTTTAATGCAGTTTTGTTGCAAAGATCAAGTGAATTCAAAAAACACCTTTATAATTGAAATGGAGCAATTTTTGACGAAGATATGGTCATTTATTTCAAGGTAGACCCTATTTAATGCTTTCCATATATTTTCTATTTATCGAAGAATATCCCTTAATATCTTTCTTAGATGAGTCGGAAGTCAAATTATTTTAATGCAGTTTTGTTCCAAAGATCAAGTGAATTCTAAAAATACCTTTATAATTGAAATGGGGCAATTTTTGACGAAGATATGGCCATTTATTTCAAGGTAGACCCTATTTAATTCTTTCCATATATTTTCTGTGAATCAAAGAATATCCCTTAATATCTTTCTTAGATGAGTCGAAAGTCAAATTATTTTAATGCAGTTTTGTTTCAATGATCGAGCGAATTCTAAAAACACCTTTATAATTGAAATGGGGCAATTTTTGACGAAGATATGGCCATTTATTTCAAGGTTGACCCTAATTAATGCTTTCCATATATTTTCTATTTATCGAAGAATATCCCTTAATATCTTTCTTAGATGAGTCGGAAGTCAAATTTTTTTAATGCAGTTTTGTTCCAAAGATTGAGCGAATTCTAAAAACACCTTTATAATTGAAATGGGGCAATTTTTGACGGAGATATGGCCATCTATTTCAAGGTAGACCTTATTTAACACTTTCCATATATTTTCTGTGAATCAAAGAATATCCCTTAATATCTTTCTTAGATGAGTCGAAAGTCAAATTATTTTAATGCAGTTTTGTTCCAAAGATCGAGTGAATTCTAAAAACACCTTTATAATTGAAATGGGGCAATTTTTGACGAAGATATGGCCATTTATTTCAAGGTAGACCCTATTTAGTACTTTCCATATATTTTCTATTTATCGAAGAATATCCCTTAATATCTTTCTTAGATGAGTCGGAAGTCAAATTATTTTAATGCAGTTTTTGTTCCAAAGATCGAGCGAATTCTAAAAACACCTTTATAATTGAAATGGAGCAATTTTTGACGAAGATATGACCATTTATTTCAAGGTAGACCCTATTTAATACTTTCCATATACTTTCTGTGAATCAAAGAATATCCCTTAATATCTTTCTTAGATGAGTTGAAAGTCAAATTATTTTAATGCAGTTTTGTTCCAATGATCGAGCGAATTCTAAAAACACTCTTATAATTGAAATGGGGCAATTTTTGACGAAGATATGGCCATTTATTTCAAGGTTGACCCTATTTAATGCTTTCCATATATTTTCTATTTATCGAAGAATATCCCTTAATATCTTTCTTAGATGAGTCGGAAGTCAAATTTTTTTAATGCAGTTTTGTTCCAAAGATTGAGTGAATTCTAAAAACACCTTTATAATTGAAATGGGGCAATTTTTGACGGAGATATGGCCATCTATTTCAAGGTAGACCTTATTTAACACTTTCCATATATTTTCTGTGAATCAAAGAATATCCCTTAATATCTTTCTTAGATGAGTCGAAAGTCAAATTATTTTAATGCAGTTTTGTTCCAATGATCGAGTGAATTCTAAAAACACCTTTATAATTGAAATGGGGCAATTTTTGACGAAGATATGGCCATTTATTTCAAGGTAGACCCTATTTAATACTTTCCATATACTTTCTGTGAATCAAAGAATATCCCTTAATATCTTTCTTAGATGAGTTGAAAGTCAAATTATTTTAATGCAGTTTTGTTCCAATGATCAAGCGAAATCTAAAAACACCTTTATAATTGAAATGGGGCAATTTTTGACGAAGATATGGCCATTTATTTCAAGGTTGACCCTATTTAATGCTTTCCATATATTTTCTATTTATCGAAGAATATCCCTTAATATCTTTCTTAGATGAGTCGGAAGTCAAATTTTTTTAATGCAGTTTTGTTCCAAAGATTGAGTGAATTCTAAAAACACCTTTATAATTGAAATGGGGCAATTTTTGACGAAGATATGGCCATTTATTTCAAGGTAGACCCTATTTAATACTTTCCATATATTTTCTGTGAATCAAAGAATATCCCTTAATATCTTTCTTAGATGAGTCGGAAGTCAAATTATTTTAATGCAGTTTTGTTTCAATGATCAAGCGAATTCTAAGAACACCTTTATAATTGAAATGGGGCAATTTTTGACGAAGATATGGCCATTTATTTCAAGGTTGACCCTATTTAGTACTTTCCATATATTTTCTATTTATCGAAGAATATCCCTTAATATCTTTCTTAGATAAGTCGGAAGTCAAATTTTTTTAATGCAGTTTTGTTTCAAAGATTAAGTGAATTCTAAAAACACCTTTATAATTGAAATGGCGCAATTTTTGACGGAGATATTGCCATTTATTTCAAGGTAGACCTTATTTAACACTTTCCATATATTTTCTGTGAATCAAAGAATATCCCTTAATATCTTTCTTAGATGAGTCGAAAGTCAAATTATTTTAATGCAGTTTTGTTTCAAAGATCAAGTGAATTCTAAAAACACCTTTATAATTAAAATGGAGCAATTTTTGATGAAGATATGGCCATTTATTTCAAGGTAGACCCTATTTAGTACTTTCCATATATTTTCTATTTATCGAAGAATATCCCTTAATATCTTTCTTAGATAAGTCGGAAGTCAAATTTTTTTAATGCAGTTTTGTTCCAAAGATTGAGTGAATTCTAAAAACACCTTTATAATTGAAATGGGGCAATTTTTGACGGAGATATGGCCATCTATTTCAAGGTAGACCTTATTTAACACTTTCCATATATTTTCTGTGAATCAAAGAATATCCCTTAATACCTTTCTTAGATGAGTCGAAAGTCAAATTATTTTAATGCAGTTTTGTTCCAAAGATCGAGTGAATTCTAAAAACACCTTTATAATTGAAATAAGGCAATTTTTGACGAAGATATGGTCATTTATTTCAAGGTAGACCCTATTTAATGCTTTCCATATATTTTCTATTTATCGAAGAATATCCCTTAATATCTTTCTTAGATGAGTCGGAAGTCAAATTATTTTAATGCAGTTTTGTTCCAAAGATCAAGTGAATTCTAAAAATACCTTTATAATTGAAATGGGGCAATTTTTGACGAAGATATGGCCATTTATTTCAAGGTAGACCCTATTTAATTCTTTCCATATATTTTCTGTGAATCAAAGAATATCCCTTAATATCTTTCTTAGATGAGTCGAAAGTCAAATTATTTTAATGCAGTTTTGTTTCAATGATCGAGCGAATTCTAAAAACACCTTTATAATTGAAATGGGGCAATTTTTGACGAAGATATGGCCATTTATTTCAAGGTTGACCCTAATTAATGCTTTCCATATATTTTCTATTTATCGAAGAATATCCCTTAATATCTTTCTTAGATGAGTCGGAAGTCAAATTTTTTAATGCAGTTTTGTTCCAAAGATTGAGCGAATTCTAAAAACACCTTTATAATTGAAATGGGGCAATTTTTGACGGAGATATGGCCATCTATTTCAAGGTAGACCTTATTTAACACTTTCCATATATTTTCTGTGAATCAAAGAATATCCCTTAATATCTTTCTTAGATGAGTCGAAAGTCAAATTATTTTAATGCAGTTTTGTTCCAAAGATCGAGTGAATTCTAAAAACACCTTTATAATTGAAATGGGGCAATTTTTGACGAAGATATGGCCATTTATTTCAAGGTAGACCCTATTTAGTACTTTCCATATATTTTCTATTTATCGAAGAATATCCCTTAATATCTTTCTTAGATGAGTCGGAAGTCAAATTATTTTAATGCAGTTTTGTTCCAAAGATCAAGCGAATTCTAAAAACACCTTTATAATTGAAATGGAGCAATTTTTGACGAAGATATGACCATTTATTTCAAGGTAGACCCTATTTAATACTTTCCATATACTTTCTGTGAATCAAAGAATATCCCTTAATATCTTTCTTAGATGAGTTGAAAGTCAAATTATTTTAATGCAGTTTTGTTCCAATGATCGAGCGAATTCTAAAAACACCTTTATAATTGAAATGGGGCAATTTTTGACGAAGATATGGCCATTTATTTCAAGGTTGACCCTATTTAATGCTTTCCATATATTTTCTATTTATCGAAGAATATCCCTTAATATCTTTCTTAGATGAGTCGGAAGTCAAATTTTTTTAATGCAGTTTTGTTCCAAAGATTGAGTGAATTCTAAAAAACACCTTTATAATTGAAATGGGGCAATTTTTGACGGAGATATGGCCATCTATTTCAAGGTAGACCTTATTTAACACTTTCCATATATTTTCTGTGAATCAAAGAATATCCCTTAATATCTTTCTTAGATGAGTCGAAAGTCAAATTATTTTAATGCAGTTTTGTTCCAATGATCGAGTGAATTCTAAAAACACCTTTATAATTGAAATGGGGCAATTTTTGACGAAGATATGGCCATTTATTTCAAGGTAGACCCTATTTAATACTTTCCATATACTTTCTGTGAATCAAAGAATATCCCTTAATATCTTTCTTAGATGAGTTGAAAGTCAAATTATTTTAATGCAGTTTTGTTCCAATGATCAAGCGAAATCTAAAAACACCTTTATAATTGAAATGGGGCAATTTTTGACGAAGATATGGCCATTTATTTCAAGGTTGACCCTATTTAATGCTTTCCATATATTTTCTATTTATCGAAGAATATCCCTTAATATCTTTCTTAGATGAGTCGGAAGTCAAATTTTTTAATGCAGTTTTGTTCCAAAGATTGAGTGAATTCTAAAAACACCTTTATAATTGAAATGGGGCAATTTTTGACGAAGATATGGCCATTTATTTCAAGGTAGACCCTATTTAATTCTTTCCATATATTTTCTGTGAATCAAAGAATATCCCTTAATATCTTTCTTAGATGAGTCGGAAGTCAAATTATTTTAATGCAGTTTTGTTTCAATGATCAAGCGAATTCTAAAAACACCTTTATAATTGAAATGGGGCAATTTTTGACGAAGATATGGCCATTTATTTCAAGGTTGACCCTAATTAATGCTTTCCATATATTTCTATTTATCGAAGAATATCCCTTAATATCTTTCTTAGATGAGTCGGAAGTCAAATTTTTTAATGCAGTTTTGTTCCAAAGATTGAGTGAATTCTAAAAACACCTTTATAATTGAAATGGGGCAATTTTTGACGGAGATATGGCCATCTATTTCAAGGTAGACCTTATTTAACACTTTCCATATATTTTCTGTGAATCAAAGAATATCCCTTAATATCTTTCTTAGATGAGTCGAAAGTCAAATTATTTTAATGCAGTTTTGTTCCAAAGATCGAGTGAATTCTAAAAACACCTTTATAATTGAAATGGGGCAATTTTTGACGAAGATATGGCCATTTATTTCAAGGTAGACCCTATTTAGTACTTTCCATATATTTTCTATTTATCGAAGAATATCCCTTAATATCTTTCTTAGATGAGTCGGAAGTCAAATTTTTTTAATGCAGTTTTGTTCCAAAGATTGAGTGAATTCTAAAAACACCTTTATAATTGAAATGGGGCAATTTTTGACGGAGATATGGCCATCTATTTCAAGGTAGACCTTATTTAATACTTTCCATATATTTTCTGTGAATCAAAGAATATCCCTTAATACCTTTCTTAGATGAGTCGAAAGTCAAATTATTTTAATGCAGTTTTGTTCCAAAGATCGAGTGAATTCTAAAAAACACCTTTATAATTGAAATAAGGCAATTTTTGACGAAGATATGGTCATTTATTTCAAGGTAGACCCTATTTAATGCTTTTCATATATTTTCTATTTATCGAAGAATATCCCTTAATATCTTTCTTAGATGAGTCGGAAGTCAAATTTTTTAATGCAGTTTTGTTCCAAAGATTGAGTGAATTCTAAAAACACCTTTATAATTGAAATGGGGCAATTTTTGACGGAGATATGGCCATCTATTTCAAGGTAGACCTTATTTAACACTTTCCATATATTTTCTGTGAATCAAAGAATATCCCTTAATATCTTTCTTAGATGAGTCGAAAGTCAAATTATTTTAATGCAGTTTTGTTCCAAAGATCGAGTGAATTCTAAAAACACCTTTATAATTGAAATGGGGCAATTTTTGACGAAGATATGGCCATTTATTTCAAGGTAGACCCTATTTAGTACTTTCCATATATTTTCTATTTATCGAAGAATATCCCTTAATATCTTTCTTAGATGAGTCGGAAGTCAAATTATTTTAATGCAGTTTTTGTTCCAAAGATCGAGCGAATTCTAAAAACACCTTTATAATTGAAATGGAGCAATTTTTGACGAAGATATGACCATTTATTTCAAGGTAGACCCTATTTAATACTTTCCATATACTTTTCTGTGAATCAAAGAATATCCCTTAATATCTTTCTTAGATGAGTTGAAAGTCAAAGTTATTTTAATGCAGTTTTGTTCCGATGATCGAGCGAAGTTCTCAAAACACCGTTTATAATTGGAAATGGGGGCAATTTTTGACCAAGATATGGCCATTTATTTCAAGGTTGACCCTATTTAATGCTTTCCATATATTTTCTATTTATCGAAGAATATCCCTTAATATCTTTCTTAGATGAGTCGAAAGTCAAATTTTTTTAATGCAGTTTTGTTCCGAAGATCGAGTGAATTCTAAAACCACCTTTATAATTGAAATGGGGCAATTTTAGACGAAGATATGGTCATTTATTTCAAGGTAGACCCTATTTAATGCTTTCCATATATTTTCTATTTATCGAAGAATATCCCTTAATATCTTTCTTAGATGAGTCGGAAGTCAAATTATTTTAAAGCAGTTTTGTTTTAAAGATCAAGTGAATTCTAAAAACACCTTTATAATTGAAATGGGGCAATTTTTGACGAAGATATGGCCATTTATTTCAAGGTAGACCCTATTTAATACTTTCCATATATTTTCTGTGAATCAAAGAATATCCCTTAATATCTTTCTTAGATGAGTCGGAAGTCAAATTATTTTAATGCAGTTTTGTTCCAAAGATCGAGCGAATTCTAAAAACACCTTTATAATTGAAATGGGGCAATTTTTGACGAAGATATGGCCATTTATTTCAAGGTAGACCCTATTTAGTACTTTCCATATATTTTCTATTTATCGAAGAATATCCCTTAATACCTTTCTTAGATGAGTCGGAAGTCAAATTATTTTAATGCAGTTTTGTTCCAAAGATCGAGTGAATTCTAAAAACACCTTTATAATTGAAATGGAGCAATTTTTGACGAAGATATGGCCATTTATTTCAAGGTAGACCCTATTTAATACTTTCCATATACTTTCTGTGAATCAAAGAATATCCCTTAATATCTTTCTTAGATGAGTCGAAAGTCAAATTATTTTAATGCAGTTTTGTTCCAATGATCAAGCGAATTCTAAAAACACCTTTATAATTGAAATGGGGCAATTTTTGACGAAGATATGGCCATTTATTTCAAGGTTGACCCTATTTAATGCTTTCCATATATTTTCTATTTATCGAAGAATATCCCTTAATATCTTTCTTAGATGAGTCGGAAGTCAAATTGTTTTAATGCAGTTTTGTTCCGAAGATCGAGCGAATTCTAAAACCACCTTTATAATTGAAATGGGGCAATTTTAGACGAAGATATGGTCATTTATTTCAAGGTAGACCCTATTTAATGCTTTCCATATATTTTCTATTTATCGAAGAATATCCCTTAATATCTTTCTTAGATGAGTCGGAAGTCAAATTATTTTAAAGCAGTTTTGTTCTAAAGATCAAGCGAAATCTAAAAACCACCTTTATAATTGAAATGGGGCAATTTTTGACGAAGATATGGCCATTTATTTCAAGGTAGACCCTATTTAATACTTTCCATATATTTCCCATTTATCGAAGAATATCCCTTAATACCTTTCTTAGATGAGTCGAATGTCAAATTATTTTAATGCAGTTTTGTTCCAAGGATCGAGTGAATTCTAAAAACACCTTTATAATTGAAATGTGGCAGTTTTTGACGGAGATATGGCCATTTATTTCAAGGTAGAGCCTATTTAATGCTTTCCATATATTTCTATTCATCGACGAATATCCCTTAATACCTTTCTTAGATGAGTCGGAAGTCAAATTATTTTAAAGCAGTTTCGTTTCAAAGATCGAGTGAATTCTAAAAACACCTTTATAATTGAAATGGAGCAATTTTTGACGAAGATATGGCCATTTATTTCAAGGTAGACCCTATTTAATACTTTCCATATATTTTCTGTGAATCAAAGAATATCCCTTAATATCTTTCTTAGATGAGTTGAAAGTCAAATTATTTTAATGCAGTTTTGTTTCAATGATCAAGCGAATTCTAAAAACACCTTTATAATTGAAATGGGGCAATTTTTGACGAAGATATGGCCATTTATTTCAAGGTTGACCCTATTTAATGCTTTCCATATATTTTCTATTTATCGAAGAATATCCCTTAATATCTTTCTTAGATGAGTCGGAAGTCAAATTATTTTAATGCAGTTTTGCTCCAAAGATCAAGTGAATTCTAAAATCACCTTTATAATTGAAATGGGGCAATTTTTGACGAAGATATGGTCATTTATTTCAAGGTAGAGCCTATTTAATGCTTTCCATATATTTCTATTCATCGACGAATATCCCCTAATATCTTTCTTAGATGAGTCGGAAGTCAAATTATTTTAAAGCAGTTTTGATCCAAAGATCAAGTGAATTCTAAAAACACCTTTATAATTGAAATGGGGCAATTTTTGACGAAGATATGGTCATTTATTTCAAGGTAGAGCCTATTTAATGCTTTCCATATATTTCTATTCATCGACGAATATCCCCTAATATCTTTCTTAGATGAGTCGGAAGTCAAATTATTTTAAAGCAGTTTTGATCCAAAGATCAAGTGAATTCTAAAAACACCTTTATAATTGAAATGGGGCAATTTTTGACGAAGATATGGCCATTTATTTCAAGGTAGAGCCTATTTAATGCTTTCCATATATTTCTATTTATCGACGAATATCCCTTAATATCTTTCTTAGATGAGTCGGAAGTCAAATTATTTTAATGCAGTTTTATTTCGAAGATCGAGTGAATTCTAAAAACACCTTTATAATTGAAATGGGGCAATTTTTGACGGAGATATGGCCATTTATTTCAAGGTAGACCCTATTTAATACTTTCCATATATTTCCCATTTATCGAAGAATATCCCTTAATACCTTTCTTAGATGAGTCGAAAGTCAAATTATTTTAATGCAGTTTTGTTCCAAGGATCGAGTAAATTCTAAAAACACCTTTATAATTGAAATGTGGTAGTTTTTGACGGAGATATGGCCATTTATTTCAAGGTAGAGCCTATTTAATGCTTTCCATATATTTCTATTCATCGACGAATATCCCTTAATACCTTTCTTAGATGAGTCGGAAGTCAAATTATTTTAAAGCAGTTTCGTTTCAAAGATCGAGCGAATTGTAAAAACATCTTTATAATTGAAATGAAGCAATTTTTGACGAAGATATGGCCATTTATTTCAAGGTAGACCCTATTTAGTACTTTCCATATATTTTCTATTTATCGAAGATTATCCCTTAATACATTTCTTAGATGAGTCGGAAGTCAAATTATTTTAATGCAGTTTTGTTCCAAAGATTGAGTGAATTCTAAAAAACACCTTTATAATTGAAATGGGGCAATTTTTGACAGAGATATGGCCATTTATTTCAAGGTAGACCCTATTTAATACTTTCCATATATTTTCTATTTATCGAAGAATATCCCTTAATACCTTTCTTAGATGAGTCGGAAGTCAAATTATTTTAATGCAGTTTTGTTCCAATGATCGAGCGAATTCTAAAAACACCTTTATAATTGAAATGGGGCAATTTTTGACGAAGATATGGCCATTTATTTCAAGGTAGACCCTATTTAGTACTTTCATATATTTTCTATTTATCGAAGAATATCCCTTAATACCTTTCTTAGATGAGTCGGAAGTCAAATTATTTTAATGCAGTTTTGTTCCAAAGATCGAGTGAATTCTAAAAATACCTTTATAATTGAAATGGAGCAATTTTTGACGAAGATATGGCCATTTATTTCAAGGTAGACCCTATTTAATACTTTCCATATACTTTCTGTGAATCAAAGAATATCCCTTAATATCTTTCTTAGATGAGTTGAAAGTCAAATTATTTTAATGCAGTTTTGTTCCAATGATCAAGCGAATTCTAAAAACACCTTTATAATTGAAATGGGGCAATTTTTGACGAAGATATGGCCATTTATTTCAAGGTTGACCCTATTTAATGCTTTCCATATATTTTCTATTTATCGAAGAATATCCCTTAATATCTTTCTTAGATGAGTCGCAAGTCAAATTTTTTTAATGCAGTTTTGTTCCGAAGATCGAGTGAATTCTAAAACCACCTTTATAATTAAAATGGGGCAATTTTTGACGAAGATATGGTCATTTATTTCAAGGTAGACCCTATTTAATACTTTCCATATATTTTCTATTTATCGAAGAATATCCCTTAATACCTTTCTTAGATGAGTCGGAAGCCAAATTATTTTAATGCAGTTTTGTTCCAAAGATCAAGTGAATTCTAAAAACACCTTTATAATTGAAATGGGGCAATTTTTGACGAAGATATGGCCATTTATTTCAAGGTAGACCCTATTTAATACTTTCCATATATTTTCTGTGAATCAAAGAATATCCCTTAATATCTTTCTTAGATGAATCGGAAGTCAAATTATTTTAATGCAGTTTTGTTCCAATGATCGAGCGAATTCTAAAAGCACCTTTATAATTGAAATGGGGCAATTTTTGACGAAGATATGGCCATTTATTTCAAGGTTGACCCTATTTAATGCTTTCCATATATTTTCTATTTATCGAAGAATATCCCTTAATACATTTCTTAGATGAGTCGGAAGTCAAATTATTTTAATGCAGTTTTGATCCAAAGATCAAGTGAATTCTAAAAACACCTTTATAATTGAAATGGAGCAATTTTTGACGAAGATATGGCCATTTATTTCAAGGTAGACCCTATTTAGTACTTTCCATATATTTTCTATTTATCGAAGAATATCCCTTAATACCTTTCTTAGATGAGTCGGAAGTCAAATTATTTTAATGCAGTTTTGTTCCAAAGATCGAGTGAATTCTAAAAACACCTTTATAATTGAAATGGAGCAATTTTTGACGAAGATATGGCCATTTATTTCAAGGTAGACCCTATTTAATATTTTCCATATATTTTCTGTGAATCAAAGAATATCCCTTAATATCTTTCTTAGATGAGTCGAAAGTCAAATTATTTTAATGCAGTTTTGTTCCAAGGATCGAGTGAATTCTAAAAACACCTTTATAATTGAAATGTGGCAGTTTTTGACGGAGATTTGGCCATTTATTTCAAGGTGGAGCCTATTTAATACTTTCCATATATTTCCCATTTATCGAAGAATATCCCTTAATACCTTTCTTAGATGAGTCGAAAGTCAAATTATTTTAATGCAGTTTTGTTCCAAGGATCGAGTGAATTCTAAAAACACCTTTATAATTGAAATGTGGCAGTTTTTGACGGAGATATGGCCATTTATTTCAAGGTAGAGCCTATTTAATGCTTTCCATATATTTCTATTCATCGACGAATATCCCTTAATACCTTTCTTAGATGAGTCGGAAGTCAAATTATTTTAAAGCAGTTTCGTTTCAAAGATCGAGCCATTTGTAAAAACATCTTTATAATTGAAATGAAGCAATTTTTGACGAAGATATGGCCATTTATTTCAAGGTAGACCCTATTTAGTACTTTCCATATATTTTCTATTTATCGAAGAATATCCCTTAATACCTTTCTTAGATGAGTCGAAAGTCAAATTATTTTAATGCAGTTTTGTTCCAAGGATCGAGTGAATTCTAAAAACACCTTTATAATTGAAATGGGGCAATTTTTGACGGAGATATGGCTATTTATTTCAAGGTGGACCCTATTTAATACTTTCCATATATTTTCTATTTATCGAAGAATATCCCTTAATACATTTCTTAGATGAGTCGGAAGTCAAAATATTTTAATGCAGTTTTGATCCAAAGATCAAGTGAATTCTAAAAACACCTTTATAATTGAAATGGAGCAATTTTTGACGAAGATATGGCCATTTATTTCAAGGTAGACCCTATTTAATACTTTCCATATATTTTCTATTTATCGAAGAATATCCCTTAATATCTTTCTTAGATGAGTCGGAAGTCAAATTATTTTAATGCAGTTTTGTTCCAAAGATTGAGTGAATTCTAAAAACACCTTTATAATTAAAATGGCGCATTTTTTGACGAAGATATCGCCATTTATTTCAAGGTAGACCCTATTTAATACTTTCCATATATTTTCTGTGAATCAAAGAATATCCCTTAATATCTTTCTTAGATGAGTCGAAAGTCAAATTATTTTAATGCAGTTTTCTTTAAATGATCAAGCGAATTCTAAAAACACCTTTATAATTGAAATGGGGCAATTTTTGACGAAGATATGGCCATTTATTTCAAGGTTGACCCTATTTAATGCTTTCCATATATTTTCTGTTTATCGAAGAATATCCCTTAATATCTTTCTTAGATGAGTCGAAAGTCAAATTATTTTAATGCAGTTTTGTTCCAAAGAGTGAGTGAATTCTAAAAACACCTTTATAATTGAAATGGGGCAATTTTTGACGGAGATATGGCTATTTATTTCAAGGTGGACCCTATTTAATACTTTCCATATATTTTCTATTTATCGAAGAATATCCCTTAATACATTTCTTAGATGAGTCGGAAGTCAAAATATTTTAATGCAGTTTTGATCCAAAGATCAAGTGAATTCTAAAAACACCTTTATAATTGAAATGGAGCAATTTTTGACGAAGATATGGCCATTTATTTCAAGGTAGACCCTATTTAATACTTTCCATATATTTTCTATTTATCGAAGAATATCCCTTAATACCTTTCTTAGATGAGTCGGAAGTCAAATTATTTTAATGCAGTTTTGTTCCAAAGATCGAGTGAATTCTAAAAACACCTTTATAATTGAAATGGGGCAATTTTTGACGAAGATATGGCCATTTATTTCAAGGTAGACCCTATTTAGTACTTTCCATATATTTTCTATTTATCGAAGAATATCCCTTAATATCTTTCTTAGATGAGTCGGAAGTCAAATTATTTTAATGCAGTTTTTGTTCCAAAGATCGAGCGAATTCTAAAAACACCTTTATAATTGAAATGGGGCAATTTTTGACGAAGATATGGCCATTTATTTCAAGGTAGACCCTATTTAATACTTTCCATATACTTTCTGTGAATCAAAGAATATCCCTTAATATCTTTCTTAGATGAGTTGAAAGTCAAATTATTTTAATGCAGTTTTGTTCCAATGATCGAGCGAATTCTAAAAACACCTTTATAATTGAAATGGGGCAATTTTTGACGAAGATATGGCCATTTATTTCAAGGTTGACCCTATTTAATGCTTTCCATATATTTTCTATTTATCGAAGAATATCCCTTAATATCTTTCTTAGATGAGTCGGAAGTCAAATTTTTTTAATGCAGTTTTGTTCCAAAGATTGAGTGAATTCTAAAAACACCTTTATAATTGAAATGGGGCAATTTTTGACGGAGATATGGCCATCTATTTCAAGGTAGACCTTATTTAACACTTTCCATATATTTTCTGTGAATCAAAGAATATCCCTTAATATCTTTCTTAGATGAGTCGAAAGTCAAATTATTTTAATGCAGTTTTGTTCCAATGATCGAGTGAATTCTAAAAACACCTTTATAATTGAAATGGGGCAATTTTTGACGAAGATATGGCCATTTATTTCAAGGTAGACCCTATTTAATACTTTCCATATACTTTCTGTGAATCAAAGAATATCCCTTAATATCTTTCTTAGATGAGTTGAAAGTCAAATTATTTTAATGCAGTTTTGTTCCAATGATCAAGCGAAATCTAAAAACACCTTTATAATTGAAATGGGGCAATTTTTGACGAAGATATGGCCATTTATTTCAAGGTTGACCCTATTTAATGCTTTCCATATATTTTCTATTTATCGAAGAATATCCCTTAATATCTTTCTTAGATGAGTCGGAAGTCAAATTTTTTAATGCAGTTTTGTTCCAAAGATTGAGTGAATTCTAAAAACACCTTTATAATTGAAATGGGGCAATTTTTGACGAAGATATGGCCATTTATTTCAAGGTAGACCCTATTTAATTCTTTCCATATATTTTCTGTGAATCAAAGAATATCCCTTAATATCTTTCTTAGATGAGTCGGAAGTCAAATTATTTTAATGCAGTTTTGTTTCAATGATCAAGCGAATTCTAAAAACACCTTTATAATTGAAATGGGGCAATTTTTGACGAAGATATGGCCATTTATTTCAAGGTTGACCCTAATTAATGCTTTCCATATATTTTCTATTTATCGAAGAATATCCCTTAATATCTTTCTTAGATGAGTCGGAAGTCAAATTTTTTAATGCAGTTTTGTTCCAAAGATTGAGTGAATTCTAAAAACACCTTTATAATTGAAATGGGGCAATTTTTGACGGAGATATGGCCATCTATTTCAAGGTAGACCTTATTTAACACTTTCCATATATTTTCTGTGAATCAAAGAATATCCCTTAATATCTTTCTTAGATGAGTCGAAAGTCAAATTATTTTAATGCAGTTTTGTTCCAAAGATCGAGTGAATTCTAAAAACACCTTTATAATTGAAATGGGGCAATTTTTGACGAAGATATGGCCATTTATTTCAAGGTAGACCCTATTTAGTACTTTCCATATATTTTCTATTTATCGAAGAATATCCCTTAATATCTTTCTTAGATGAGTCGGAAGTCAAATTTTTTTAATGCAGTTTTGTTCCAAAGATTGAGTGAATTCTAAAAAACACCTTTATAATTGAAATGGGGCAATTTTTGACGGAGATATGGCCATCTATTTCAAGGTAGACCTTATTTAACACTTTCCATATATTTTCTGTGAATCAAAGAATATCCCTTAATACCTTTCTTAGATGAGTCGAAAGTCAAATTATTTTAATGCAGTTTTGTTCCAAAGATTGAGTGAATTCTAAAAACACTTTATAATTGAAATGGGGCAATTTTTGACGAAGATATGGCCATTTATTTCAAGGTAGAGCCTATTTAATGCTTTTCATATATTTTCTATTTATCGAAGAATATCCCCTAATATCTTTCTTAGATGAGTCGGAAGTCAAATTTTTTAATGCAGTTTTGTTCCAAAGATTGAGTGAATTCTAAAAACACCTTTATAATTGAAATGGGTCAATTTTTGACGGAGATATGGCCATCTATTTCAAGGTAGACCTTATTTAACACTTTCCATATATTTTCTGTGAATCAAAGAATATCCCTTAATATCTTTCTTAGATGAGTCGAAAGTCAAATTATTTTAATGCAGTTTTGTTCCAATGATCGAGTGAATTCTAAAAACACCTTTATAATTGAAATGGGGCAATTTTTGACGAAGATATGGCCATTTATTTCAAGGTAGACCCTATTTAGTACTTTCCATATATTTTCTATTTATCGAAGAGTATCCCTTAATACCTTTCTTAGATGAGTCGGAAGTCAAATTATTTTAATGCAGTTTTGTTCCAAAGATCGAGTGAATTCTAAAAAACACCTTTATAATTGAAATGGAGCAATTTTTGACGAAGATATGGCCATTTATTTCAAGGTAGACCCTATTTAATACTTTCCATATACTTTCTGTGAATCAAAGAATATCCCTTAATATCTTTCTTAGATGAGTTGAAAGTCAAATTATTTTAATGCAGTTTTGTTCCAATGATCAAGCGAATTCTAAAAACACCTTTATAATTGAAATGGGGCAATTTTTGACGAAGATATGGCCATTTATTTCAAGGTTGACCCTATTTAATGCTTTCCATATATTTTCTATTTATCGAAGAATATCCCTTAATATCTTTCTTAGATGAGTCGAAAGTCAAATTTTTTAATGCAGTTTTGTTCCGAAGATCGAGTGAATTCTAAAACCACCTTTATAATTGAAATGGGGCAATTTTAGACGAAGATATGGTCATTTATTTCAAGGTAGACCCTATTTAATGCTTTCCATATATTTTCTATTTATCGAAGAATATCCCTTAATATCTTTCTTAGATGAGTCGGAAGTCAAATTATTTTAAAGCAGTTTTGTTTTAAAGATCAAGTGAATTCTAAAAACACCTTTATAATTGAAATGGGGCAATTTTTGACGAAGATATGGCCATTTATTTCAAGGTAGACCCTATTTAATACTTTCCATATATTTTCTGTGAATCAAAGAATATCCCTTAATATCTTTCTTAGATGAGTCGAAAGTCAAATTATTTTAATGCAGTTTTGTTCCAATGATCGAGCGAATTCTAAAAACACCTTTATAATTGAAATGGGGCAATTTTTGACGAAGATATGGCCATTTATTTCAAGGTTGACCCTATTTAATGCTTTCCATATATTTTCTATTTATCGAAGAATATCCCTTAATATCTTTCTTAGATGAGTCGGAAGTCAAATTTTTTTAATGCAGTTTTGTTCCAAAGATTGTGTGAATTCTAAGAACACCTTTATAATTGAAATGGGGCAATTTTTGACGGAGATATGGCCATTTATTTCAAGGTAGACCTTATTTAATGCTTTCCATATATTTTCTATTTACCGAAGAATATCCCTTAATATCTTTCTTAGATTAGTCTGAAGTCAAACTATTTTCATGCAGTTTAATTCCAAAGGATCAAGTGAATTGTAAAAACATCTTTATAATTGAAATGAAGCAATTTTTGACGAAGATATGGCCATTTATTTCAAGGTAGACCCTATTTAGTACTTTCCATATATTTTCTATTTATCGAAGAATATCCCTTAATACATTTCTTAGATGAGTCGGAAGTCAAATTATTTTAATGCAGTTTTGATCCAATGATCAAGCGAATTCTAAAAACACCTTTATAATTGAAATGGGGCAATTTTTGACGAAGATATGGCCATTTATTTCAAGGTTGACCCTATTTAATGCTTTCCATATATTTTCTATTTATCGAAGAATATCCCTTAATATCTTTCTTAGATGAGTCGGAAGTCAAATTTTTTTAATGCAGTGTTGTTCCGAAGATCGAGTGAATTCTAAAACCACCTTTATAATTGAAATTGGGCAACTTTTGACGAAGATATGGCCATTTATTTCAAGGTAGACCCTATTTAATGCTTTCCATATATTTTCTATTTATCGAAGAATATCCCTTAATATCTTTCTTAGATGAGTCGGAAGTCAAATTATTTTAATGCAGTTTTGTTCCAAAGATCAAGTGAATTCTAAAAACACCTTTATAATTGAAATGGGGCAATTTTTGACGAAGATATGGCCATTTATTTCAAGGTAGACCCTATTTAATACTTTCCATATATTTTCTGTGAATCAAAGAATATCCCTTAATATCTTTCTTAGATGAGTCGAAAGTCAAATTATTTTAATGCAGTTTTGTTCCAATGATCGAGCGAATTCTAAAAACACCTTTATAATTGAAATGGGGCAATTTTTGACGAAGATATGGCCATTTATTTCAAGGTTGACCCTTTTTAATGCTTTCCATATATTTTCTATTTATCGAAGAATATCCCTTAATATCTTTCTTAGATGAGTCGGAAGTCAAATTTTTTAATGCAGTTTTGTTCCAAAGATTAAGTGAATTCTAAAAACACCTTTATAATTGAAATGGGGCAATTTTTGACGGAGATATGGCCATTTATTTCAAGGTAGACCTTATTTAACACTTTCCATATATTTTCTGTGAATCAAAGAATATCCCTTAATATCTTTCTTAGATGAGTCGAAAGTCAAATTATTTTAATGCAGTTTTGTTCCAATGATCGAGTGAATTCTAAAAACACCTTTATAATTGAAATGGGGCAATTTTTGACGAAGATATGGTCATTTATTTCAAGGTAGAGCCTATTTAATGCTTTCCATATATTTCTATTCATCGACGAATATCCCTTAATATCTTTCTTAGATGAGTCGGAAGTCAAATTATTTTAATGCAGTTTTGATCCAAAGATCGAGTGAATTCTAAAAACACCTTTCTAATTGAAATGGGGCAATTTTTGACGGAGATATGGCCATTTATTTCAAGGTAGACCCTATTTAATACTTTCCATATATTTTCTGTTAATCAAAGAATATCCCTTAATATCTTTCTTAGATGAGTCGAAAGTCAAATTATTTTAATGCAGTTTTGTTCCAATGATCGAGTGAATTCTAAAAACACCTTTATAATTGAAATGGGGCAATTTTTGACGGAGATATGGCCATTTATTTCAAGGTAGACCTTATTTAATACTTTCCATATATTTTCTATTTATCGAAGAATATCCCTTAAAACATTTCTTAGATGAGTCGGAAGTCAAATTATTTTAATGCAGTTTTATTCCAAAGATCAAGTGAATTCTAAAAACACCTTTATAATTGAAATGGAGCAATTTTTGACGAAGATATGGCCATTTATTTCAAGGTAGACCCTATTTAGTACTTTCCATATATTTTCTATTTATCGAAGAATATCCCTTAATACATTTCTTAGATGAGTCGGAAGTCAAATTATTTTAATGCAGTTTTGATCCAATGATCAAGCGAATTCTAAAAACACCTTTATAATTGAAATGGGGCAATTTTTGACGAAGATATGGCCATTTATTTCAAGGTTGACCCTATTTAATGCTTTCCATATATTTTCCATTTATCGAAGAATATCCCTTAATATCTTTCTTAGATGAGTCGGAAGTCAAATTATTTTAATGCAGTTTTGTTCCAAAGATCGAGTGAATTCTAAAACCACCTTTATAATTGAAATGGGGCAATTTTTGACGAAGATATGGCCATTTATTTCAAGGTTGACCCTATTTACTGCTTTCCTTATATTTTCTATTTATCGAAGAATATCCCTTAATATGTTTCTTAGATGAGTCGGAAGTCAAATTATTTTAATGCAGTTTTGTTCCAAAGATCGAGTGAATTCTAAAAACACCTTTATAAATGAAATGGGGCAATTTTAGACGAAGATATGGCCATTTATTTCAAGGTTGACCCAATTTACTACTTTCCATATATTTTCTGTTAATCAAAGAATATCCCTTAATATCTTTCTTAGATGAGTCGAAAGTCAAATTATTTTAATGCAGTTTTGTTCCAATGATCGAGCGAATTCTAAAAACACCTTTATAATTGAAATGGGGCAATTTTTGACGAAGATATGGCCATTTATTTTAAGGTTGACCCTATTTAATGCTTTCCATATATTTTCTATTTATCGAAGAATATCCCTTAATATCTTTCTTAGATGAGTCGGAAGTCAAATTTTTTAATGCAGTTTTGTTCCAAAGATTGAGTGAATTCTAAAAACACCTTTATAATTGAAATGGGGCAATTTTTGACGGAGATATGGCCATTTATTTCAAGGTAGACCTTATTTAACACTTTCCATATATTTTCTGTGAATCAAAGAATATCCCTTAATATCTTTCTTAGATGAGTCGAAAGTCAAATTATTTTAATGCAGTTTTGTTCCAATGATCGAGTGAATTCTAAAAACACCTTTATAATTGAAATGGGGCAATTTTTGACGAAGATATGGCCATTTATTTCAAGGTAGACCCTATTTAATACTTTCCATATATTTTCTGTGAATCAAAGAATATCCCTTAATATCTTTCTTAGATGAGTCGAAAGTCAAATTATTTTAATGCAGTTTTGTTCCAATGATCGAGTGAATTCTAAAAACACCTTTATAATTGAAATGGGGCAATTTTTGACGAAGATATGGCCATTTATTTCAAGGTAGACCGTATTTAATGCTTTCCATATATTTTCTATTTATCGAAGAATATCCCTTAATATCTTTCTTAGATGAGTCGGAAGTCAAATTTTTTTAATGCAGTTTTGTTCCAAAGATTGAGTGAATTCTAAAAACACCTTTATAATTGAAATGGGGCAATTTTTGACGGAGATATGGCCATTTATTTCAAGGTAGACCTTATTTAACACTTTCCATATATTTTCTGTGAATCAAAGAATATCCCTTAATATCTTTCTTAGATGAGTCGAAAGTCAAATTATTTTAATGCAGTTTTGTTCCAATGATCGAGCGAATTCTAAAAACACCTTTATAATTGAAATGGGGCAATTTTTGACGAAGATATGGCCATTTATTTCAAGGTAGACCCTATTTAATACTTTCCATATATTTTCTGTGAATCAAAGAATATCCCTTAATATCTTTCTTAGATGAGTCGAAAGTCAAATTATTTTAATGCAGTTTTGTTCCAATGATCGAGTGAATTCTAAAAACACCTTTATAATTGAAATGGGGCAATTTTTGACGAAGATATGGCCATTTATATCAAGGTAGACCCTATTTAGTACTTTCCATATATTTTCTATTTATCGAAGAATATCCCTTAATACCTTTCTTAGATGAATCGGAAGTCAAATTATTTTAATGCAGTTTTGTTCCGAAGATCGAGTGAATTCTAAAACCACCTTTATAATTGAAATGGGGCAATTTTTGACGAAGATATGGTCATTTATTTCAAGGTAGACCCTATTTTATGCTTTCCATATATTCTCTATTTATCGAAGAATATCCCTAAATATCTTTCTTAGATGAGTCGGAAGTCAAATTATTTTAATGCAGTTTTGTTCCAAAGATCAAGTGAATTCTAAAAACACCTTTATAATTGAAATGGGGCAATTTTTGACGAAGATATGGCCATTTATTTCAAGGTAGACCCTATTTAATACTTTCCATATATTTTCTGTGAATCACAGAATATCCCTTAATATCTTTCTTAGATGAGTCGGAAGTCAAATTATTTTAATGCAGTTTTGTTCCAAAGATTGAGCGAATTCTAAAAACATCTTTATAATTGAAATGGGGCAATTTTTGACGAAGATATGGCCATTTATTTCAAGGTAGACCCTATTTAATGCTTTCCATATATTTTCTATTTATCGAAGAATATCCCTTAATATAGTTCTTAGATGAGTCGGAAGTCAAATTATTTTAATGCAGTTTTGTTTCAAAGATCGATTGAATTTTAAAAACACCTTTATAATTAAAATGGGGCAATTTTTGACGGAGATATGGCCATTTATTTCAAGGTAGACCTTATTTAACACTTTCCATATATTTTCTGTGAATGAAAGAATATCCCTTAATATCTTTCTTAGATGAGTCGAAAGTCAAATTATTTTAATGCAGTTTTGTTCCAATGATCGGGTGAATTCTAAAAACACCTTTATAATTGAAATGGGGCAATTTTTGACGAAGATATGGTCATTTATTTCAAGGTAGAGCCTATTTAATGCTTTCCATATATTTCTATTCATCGACGAATATCCCTTAATATCTTTCTTAGATGAGTCGGAAGTCAAATTATTTTAAAGCAGTTTTGATCCAAAGATCGAGTGAATTCTAAAAACACCTTTATAATTGAAATGGGGCAATTTTGACGGAGATATGGCCATTTATTTCAAGGTAGACCCTATTTAATACTTTCCATATATTTTCTGTTAATCAAAGAATATCCCTTAATATCTTTCTTAGATGAGTCGGAAGTCTAATTATTTTATAGCAGTTTTATTCCAAAGATCAGGTGAATTCTTAAAACACCTTTATAATTGAAATGGGGCAATTTTTGACGAAGATATGGCCATTTATTTCAAGGTAGACCCTATTTAGTACTTTCCATATATTTTCTATTTATCGAAGAATATCCCTTAATACATTTCTTAGATGAGTCGGAAGTCAAATTATTTTAAAGCAGTTTTGATCCAAAGATCGAGTGAATTCTAAAAACACCTTTATAATTGAAATGGGGCAATTTTGACGGAGATATGGCCATTTATTTCAAGGTAGACCCTATTTAATACTTTCCATATATTTTCTGTTAATCAAAGAATATCCCTTAATATCTTTCTTAGATGAGTCGGAAGTCAAATTATTTTAAAGCAGTTTTGTTCCTAAGATCAAGTGAATTCTAAAAACACCTTTATAATTGTAATGGAGCAATTTTTGACGAAGATATGGCCATTTATTTCAAGGTATACCCTATTTAATGCTTTCCATATATTTTCTGTTAATCAAGAATATCCCTTAATATCTTTCTTAGCTGAGTTGGAAGTCAAATTATTTTAATGCAGTTTTGTTCCAAAGATCAGGTGAATTCTTAAAAACACCTTTATAATTGAAATGGGGCAATTTTTGACGAAGATATGGCCATTTATTTCAAGGTAGACCCTATTTAATGCTTTCCATATATTTTCTGTTAATCAAGAATATCCCTTAACATCTTTCTTAGATGAGTCGGAAGTCAAATTATTTTAATGCAGTTTTGTTCCAAAGATTGAGTGAATTATAAAAACACCTTTATAATTGAAATGGGGCAATTTTTGACAGAGATATGGCCATTTATTTCAAGGTAGACCCTATTTAATACCTTCCATATATTTTCTATTTATCGAAGAATATCCCTTAATACATTTCTTAGATGAGTCGGAAGTCAAATTATTTTAATGCAGTTTTGTTCCAAAGATCGAGTGAATTCTAAAAACACCTTTATAACTGAAATGGAGCAATTTTTGACGAAGATATGGCCATTTATTTCAAGGTAGACCCTATTTAGTAATTTCCATATATTTTCTATTTATCGAAAAATATCCCTTAATACCTTTCTTAGATGAGTCGGAAGTCAAATTATTTTAATGCAGTTTTGTTCCAAAGATCAAGCGAATTCTAAAAACACCTTTATAATTGAAATGGGGCAATTTTTGACGAAGATATGGCCATTTATTTCAAGGTTGACCCTATTTAATACTTTCCATATATTTTCTGTGAATCAAAGAATATCCCTTAATATCTTTCTTAGATGAGTCCAAAGTCAAATTATTTTAATGCAGTTTTGTTCCAATGATCAAGCGAATTCTAAAAACACCTTTATAATTGAAATGGGGCAATTTTTGACGAGGATATGGCCATTTATTTCAAGGTTGACCCTATTTAATGCTTTCCATATATCTTCACCAATAATTGTCATAAGTTAGAATTTCTTTCAACATTATGAAGCCCTTTTTATATATTTTGACTCTGCATCAAAAGCTGAAAATATGTCGTCTCGAAGTCATTTCGAGAAATTGACGTTTTAAGTTTCTGTTTCCAAATTTCAAACGGATGTATCTTCGCCAATAATTGTCAGAAGTTAGAATTTCTTTCAACCTTATGAAGCCCTTTTTATATATTTTGATTCTGCATCAAAAGCTGAAAATATGTAGTCTCGAAGTCATTTCGAGAAATTGACGTTTTAAGTTTCTGTTTCCAAATTCAAATGGATGTATCTTCGCCAATAATTGTCAGAAGTTAGAATTTCTTTCAACATTATGAAGCCCGTTTTATATATTTTGACTCTGCATCAAAAGCTGAAAATATGTAGTCTCGAAGTCATTTCGAGAAATTGACGTTTTAAGTTTCTGTTTGAAAATTCAAACGGATGTATCTTCGCCAATAATTGTCAGAAGTTAGAATTTCGTTCAACATTATGAAGCCCTTTTATATATTTTTATTCTGCATCAAGATCTGAAAATATGTAGTCTCGAAGTCAATTCGAGAAATTAACGTTTTAAGTTTCTGTTCCCAAATTCAAACGGATGGATCTTCGCCAATAATTGTCAGAAGTTAGAATTTCTTTCAACATTATGAAGCCCTTTTTATATATTTTGATTCTGCATTAAAAGCTGAAAATATGTAGTCTCGAAGTCATTTGAAGAAATTGACGTTTTAAGTTTCTGTTTCCAAATTCAAACGGATGTATCTTCGCCAATATTTGTCAGAACTTAGAATTTCTTTCAACATTATGAATCCCCTTTTATATATGTTGATTCTGCATCAAAAGCTGAACATATGTAGTCTCGAAGTCATTTCGAGAAATTGACGTTTTAAGTTTCTGTTTCCAAATTCAAATGAATGTATCTTCGCCAATAATTGTCAGAAGTCAGAATTTCTTTCAACATTATGAAGCCCTTTTTATATATTTTGACTCTGCATCAAAAGCTGAAAATATGTAGTCTCGAAGTCATTTCGAGAAATTGACGTTTTAAGTTTCTGCTTCCAAATTCAAACGGATGTATCTTCGCCAATAATTGTCAGAAGTTAGAATTTCTTTCAACATTATGAAGCCCTTTTTATATATTTTGATTCTGCATCAAAAGCTGAAAATATGTAGTCTCGAAGTCATTTCGAGAAATTGACGTTTTAAGTTTCTGTTTCCAAATTCAAACGGATGTATCTTCGCCAATAATTGGCAGAAGTTAGAATTTCTTTCAACATTATGAAGCCCTTTTTATATATTTTGATTCTACATCAAAAGCTGAATATATGTAGTCTCGAAGTCAATTCGAGAAATTAACGTTCTAAGTTTCTGTTCCCAAATTCAAACGGATGTATCTTCGCCAATAATTGCCAGAAGTTAGAATTTCTTTCAACATTATGAAGCCCTTTTTATATATTTTGATTCTGCATCAAAAGCTGAAAATATGTCGTCTCGAAGTCATTTCGAGAAATTGACGCTTTAAGTTTCTGTTTCCAAATTCAAACGAATGTATCTTCGCCAATAATTGTCAGAAGCTAGAATTTCTTTCAACATTATGAAGCCCTTTTTATATATTTCGAAGTCATTTCGAGATATTGGCGGTTTAAGTTTCTTTTCCCAAATTCAAACGGATGTATCTTCGCCAATAATTGTCAGAAGTTCGAATTTCTTGCAACATTATGAAGCCCTTTTTATATATTTTGGTTATGCATCAAAAGCTGAAAATATGTAGTCTCGAAGTCATTTCGAGAAATTGACGTTTTAAGTTTCTGTTTCCAAATTCAAACGGATGTATCTTCGCCAATAATTGTCAGAAGTCAGAATTTCTTTCAACATTATGAAGCCCTTTTTATATATTTTGACTCTGCATCAAAAGCTGAAAATATGTAGTCGCGAAGTCATTTCGAGAAATTGACGTTTTAAGTTTCTGTTTCCAAATTCAAACGGATGTATCTTCGCCAATAATTGTCAGAAGTTAGAATTTCTTTCAACATTATGAAGCCCTTTTTATATATTTTGACTCTGCATCAAAAGCTGAAAATATGTAGTCGCGAAGTCATTTCGAGAAATTGACGTTTTAAGTTTCTGTTTCCAAAATTCAAACGGATGTATCTTCGCCAATAATTGTCAGAAGTTAGAATTTCTTTCAACATTATGAAGCCCTTTTATATATTTTGATTCTGCATCAAAAGCTGAAAATATGTAGTCTCGAAGTCATTTCGAGAAATCGACGTTTTAAGTTTCTGTTTCCAAATTCAAACGGATGTATCTTCGCCAATAATTGTCAGAAGTTAGAATTACTTTCAACATTATGAAGCCCTATTTATATATTTTGACTCTGCATCAAAAGCTGAAAATATGTAGTCTCGAAGTCATTTCGAGAAATTGACGTTTTAAGTTTCTGTTTCCAAATTCAAACGGATGTATCTTCGCCAATAATTGTCAGAACTTAGAATTTCTTTGAGAATTATGAAGCCCTTTTTACATATTTTGATTCTGCATCAAAAGCTGAAAATATGTAGTCTCGAAGTCATTTCGAGAAATTGACGTTTTGAGTTTCTGTTTCCAAATTCAAACGGATGTATCTTCGCCAATAATTGTCAGAAGTTAGAATTTCTTTCAACATTATGAAGCCCTTTTTATATATTTTGACTCTGCATCAAAAGCTGAAAATATGTCGTTTCGAAGTCATTTCGAGAAATTGACGTTTTAAGTTTCTGTTTCCAAATTCAAACGGATGAATCTTCGCCAATAATTGTCAGAAGTTAGAATTTCTTTCAACATTATGAAGCCCTTTTTATATATTTTGACTCTGCATCAAAAGCTGAAAATATGTAGTCTCGAAGTCATTTTGAGAAATTGACGTTTTAAGTTTCTGTTTCCAAATTCAAACGGATGTATCTTCGCCAATAATTGTCAGAAGTTAGAATTTCTTTCAACATTATGAAGCCCTTTTTATATATTTTGACTCTGCATCAAGAGCTGAAAATATGTAGTCTCGAAGTGATTTCGAGAAATTGACGTTTTAAGTTTCTGTTTCCAAATTCAAACGGATGTATCTTCGCCAATAATTGTCAGAAGTTAGAATTTCTTTCAACATTATGAAGCCCTTTTTATATATTTTGATTCTGCATCAAAAGCTGAAAATATGTAGTCTCGAAGTCATTTCGAGAAATTGACGTTTTAAGTTTCGGTTTCCATATTCAACCGGATGTATCTTCGCCAATAATTGTCAGAAGTTCGAATTTCTTTCAACATTATGAAGCCCTTT
Organism: Drosophila grimshawi; assembly: GCF_018153295.1. Classification (NCBI taxonomy): domain Eukaryota; kingdom Metazoa; phylum Arthropoda; class Insecta; order Diptera; family Drosophilidae; genus Drosophila; species Drosophila grimshawi. Next base: position 80,909 of record NW_025063814.1, on the reverse strand, counting down.
TTATATATTTTGATTTTGCATCATAAGCTGAAAATATGTAGTCTCGAAGTCATTTCGAGAAATTGACGTTTCAAGTTTCTGTTTCCAAATTCAAACGGATGTATCTTTGCCAATAATTGTCAGAAGTTAGAAATTCTTTCAACATTATGAAGCCCTTTTTATATATTTTGATTCTGCATCAAAAGCTGAAAATATGTAGTCTCGAAGTCATTTCGAGAAATTGACGTTTTAAGTTTCTGTTTCCAAATTCAAACGGATGTATCTTCGCCAATAATTGTCAGAAGTTAGAATTTCTTTCAACATTATGAAGCCCTTTTTTATATATTTTGATTCTGCATCAAAAGCTGAAAATATGTCGTCTCGAAGTCATTTTGAGAAATTGACGCTTTAAGTTTCTGTTTCCAAATTCAAACGAATGTATCTTCGCCAATAATTGTCAGAAGCTAGAATTTCTTTCAACATTATGAAGCCCTTTTTATATATTTCGAAGTCATTTCGAGATATTGGCGTTTTAAGTTTCTGTTCCCAAATTCAAACGGATGTATCTTCGCCAATAATTGTCAGAAGTTCGAATTTCTTGCAACATTATGAAGCCCTTTTTATATATTTTGATTCTGCATCAAAAGCTGAAAATATGTAGTCTCGAAGTCATTTCGAGAAATTGACGTTCTAAGTTTCTGTTTCCAAATTCAAACGGATGTATCTTCGCCAATAATTGTCAGAAGTTAGAATTTCTTTCAACATTATGAAGCCCTTTTTATATATTTTGACTCTGCATCAAAAGCTGAAAATATGTAGTCGCGAAGTCATTTCGAGAAATTGACGTTTTATGTTTGTGTTTCCAAATTCAACCGGATGTATCTTCGCCAATAATTGTCAGAAGTTAGAATTTCTTTCAACATTATGAAGCCCTTTTTATATATTTTGACTCTGCATCAAAAGCTGAAAATATGTAGTCGCGAAGTCATTTCCAGAAATTGACGTTTTAAGTTTCTGTTTCCAAATTCAAACGGATGTATCTTCGCCAATAATTGTCAGAAGTTAGAATTTCTTTCAACATTATGAAGCCCTTTTTATATATTTTGATTCTGCATCAAAAGCTGAAAATATGTAGTCTCGAAGTCCTTTCGAGAAATTGACGTTTTAAGTTTCTGTTTCCAAATTCAAACGGATGTATCTTCGCCAATAATTGTCAGAAGTTAGAATTACTTTCAACATTATGAAGCCCTATTTATATATTTTGACTCTGCATCAAAAGCTGAAAATATGTAGTCTCGAAGTCATTTCGAGAAATTGATGTTTTAAGTTTCTGTTTCCAAATTCAAACGGATGTATCTTCGCCAATAATTGTCAGAACTTAGAATTTCTTTGAGAATTATGAAGCCCTTTTTACATATTTTGATTCTGCATCAAAAGCTGAAAATATGTAGTCTCGAAGTCATTTCGAGAAATTGACGTTTTGAGTTTCTGTTTCCAAATTCAAACGGATGTATCTTCGCCAATAATTGTCAGAAGTTAGAATTTCTTTCAACATTATGAAGCCCTTTTTATATATTTTGACTCTGCATCAAAAGCTGAAAATATGTCGTCTCGAAGTCATTTCGAGAAATTGACGTTTTAAGTTTCTGTTTCCAAATTCAAACGGATGAATCTTCGCCAATAATTGTCAGAAGTTAGAATTTCTTTCAACATTATGAAGCCCTTTTTATATATTTTGACTCTGCATCAAAAGCTGAAAATATGTAGTCTCGAAGTCATTTTGAGAAATTGACGTTTTAAGTTTCTGTTTCCAAATTCAAACGGATGTATCTTCGCCAATAATTGTCAGAAGTTAGAATTTCTTTCAACATTATGAAGCCCTTTTTATATATTTTGATTCTGCATCAAAAGCTGAAAATATGTAGTCTCGAAGTGATTTCGAGAAATTGACGTTTTAAGTTTCTGTTTCCAAATTCAAACGGATGTATCTTCGCCAATAATTGTCAGAAGTTAGAATTTCTTTCAACATTATGAAGCCCTTTTTATATATTTTGATTCTGCATCAAAAGCTGAAAATATGTAGTCTCGAAGTCATTTCGAGAAATTGACGTTTTAAGTTTCGGTTTCCATATTCAACCGGATGTATCTTCGCCAATAATTGTCAGAAGTTCGAATTTCTTTCAACATTATGAAGCCCTTTTTTATATATTTTGATTCTGCATCAAAAGCTGAAAATATGTAGTCTTGAAGTGATTTCGAGAAATTGACGTTTTAAGTTTCTGTTTCCAAATTCAAACGGATGTATCTTCGCCAATAATTGTCAGAAGTTAGAATTTCTTTCAACATTATGAAGCCCTTTTTATATATTTTGATTCTGCATCAAAAGCTGAAAATATGTAGTCTCGAAGTCATTTCGTGAAATTGACGTTTTAAGTTTCGGTTTCCAAATTCAACCGGATGTATCTTCGCCAATAATTGTCAGAAGTTAGAATTTCTTTCAACATTATGAAGCCCTTTTTATATATTTTGATTCTGCATCAAAAGCTGAAAATATGTAGTCTCGAAGTCATTTCGAGAAATTGACGTTTTAAGTTTCTGTTTCCAAATTCAAACCGATGTATCTTCGCCAATAATGTCAGAAAGTTAGGAATTCTTTCAACATTATGAAGCCCTTTTTATATATTTTGATTTTGCATCATAAGCTGAAAATATGTAGTCTCGAAGTCATTTCGAGAAATTGACGTTTTAAGTTTCTGTTTCCAAATTCAAACGGATGTATCTTCGCCAATAATTGGCAGAAGTTCGAATTTCTTGCAACATTATGAAGCCCTTTTTATATATTTTGATTCTACATCAAAAGCTGAATATATGTAGTCTCGAAGTCAATTCGAGAAATTAACGTTCTAAGTTTCTGTTTCCAAATTCAACCGGATGTATCTTCGCCAATAATTGCCAGAAGTTAGAATTTCTTTCATCAGTATGAAGCGCTTTTTATATATTTTGACTCTGCATCAGAAGCTGAGAATATGTAGTCGCGAAGTCATTTCGAGAAATTGACGTTTTAAGTTTCTGTTTCTACATTCAAACGGATGTATCTTCGCCAATAATTGTCAGCAGTTAGAATTTCTTTCAACAGTATGAAGCGCTTTTTATATATCTTGACTCTGCATCAGAAGCTGAAAATATGTAGTCTCGAAGTCATTTCGAGAAATTGACGTTTTAAGTTTCGGTTTCCAAATTCAAACGGATGTATCTTCGCCAATAATTGTCAGAAGTTAGAATTTCTTTCAACATTATGAAGCCCTATTTATATATTTTGACTCTGCATCAAAAGCTGAAAATATGTAGTCTCGAAGTCATTTCGAGAAATTGACGTATTAAGTTTCTGTTTCCAAATTCAAATGGATGTATCTTCGCCAATAATTGTCAGAAGTTAGAATTTCTTTCAACATTATGAAGCCCTTTTTACATATTTTGATTCTGCATCAAAAGCTGAAAATATGTAGTCTCGAAGTCATTTCGAGAAATTGACGTTTTGAGTTTCTGTTTCCAAATTCAAACGGATGTATCTTCGCCAATAATTGTCAGAAGTTAGAATTTCTTTCAACATTATGAAGCCCTTTTTATATATTTTGACTCTGCATTAAAAGCTGAAAATATGTCGTCACGAAGTCATTTCGAGAAATTGACGTTTTAAGTTTCTGTTTCCAAATTCAAACGGATGTATCTTCGCCAATAATTGTCAGAAGTTAGAATTTCTTTCAACATTATGAAGCCCTTTTTATATATTTTGACTCTGCATCAAAAGCTGAAAATATTTAGTCTCGAAGTCATTTCGAGAAATTGACGTTTTAAGTTTCTGTTTCCAAATTCAAACGGATGTATCTTCGCCAATAATTGTCAGAAGTTAGAATTTCTTTCAACATTATGAAGCCCTTTTTATATATTTTGATTCTGCATCAAAAGCTGAAAATATGTAGTCTCGAAGTGATTTCGAGAAATTGACGTTTTAAGTTTCTGTTTCCAAATTCAAACGGATGTATCTTCGCCAATAATTGTCAGAAGTTAGAATTTCTTTCAACATTATGAAGCCCTTTTTATATATTTTGATTCTGCATCAAAAGCTGAAAATATGTAGTCTCGAAGTCAATTCGAGAAATTGACGTTTTAAGTTTCTGTTTCCAAATTCAAACGGATGTATCTTCGCCAATAATTGTCAGAAGTTAGAATTTCTTTCAACATTATAAAGCCCTTTTTATATATTTTGATTCTGCATCAAAAGCTGAAAATATGTAGTCTCGAAGTCATTTCGAGAAATTGACGTTTTAAGTTTCTGTTTCCAAATTCAAACGGATGTATCTTCGCCAATAATTGTCAGAAGTTAGAATTTCTTTCAACATTATGAAGCCCTTTTTATATATTTTGATTCTGCATCAAATGCTGAAAATATGTAGTCTCGAAGTCATTTCGAGAAATTGACGTTTTAAGTTTCGGTTTCCAAATTCAACCGGATGTATCTTCGCCAATAATTGTCAGAAGTTAGAATTTCTTTCAACATTATAAAGCCCTTTTTATATATTTTGATTCTGCATCAAAAGCTGAAAATATGTAGTCTTGAAGTGATTTCGAGAAATTGACGTTTTAAGTTTCTGTTTCCAAATTCAAACGGATGTATCTTCGCCAATAATTGTCAGAAGTTAGAATTTCTTTCAACATTATGAAGCCCTTTTTATATATTTTGATTCTGCATCAAAAGCTGAAAATATGTAGTCTCGAAGTCATTTCGAGAAATTGACGTTTTAAGTTTCTGTTTCCAAATTCAAACGGATGTATCTTCGCCAATAATTGTCAGAAGTTAGAATTTCTTTCAACATTATGAAGCCCTATTTATATATTTTGACTCTGCATCAAAAGCTGAAAATATGTAGTCTCGAAGTCATTTCGAGAAATTGATGTTTTAAGTTTCTGTTTCCAAATTCAAACGGATGTATCTTCGCCAATAATTGTCAGAACTTAGAATTTCTTTGAGAATTATGAAGCCCTTTTTACATATTTTGATTCTGCATCAAAAGCTGAAAATATGTAGTCTCGAAGTCATTTCGAGAAATTGACGTTTTAAGTTTCGGTGTTCATATTCAACCGGATGTATCTTCGCCAATAATTGTCAGAAGTTCGAATTTCTTTCAACATTATGAAGCCCTTTTTATATATTTTGATTCTGCATCAAAAGCTGAAAATATGTAGTCTTGAAGTGATTTCGAGAAATTGACGTTTTAAGTTTCTGTTTCCAAATTCAAACGGATGTATCTTCGCCAATAATTGTCAGAAGTTAGAATTTCTTTCAACATTATGAAGCCCTTTTTATATATTTTGATTTTGCATCATAAGCTGAAAATATGTAGTCTCGAAGTCATTTCGAGAAATTGACGTTTTAAGTTTCTGTTTCCAAATTCAAACGGATGTATGTTCGCCAATAATTGTCAGAAGTTAGAATTTCTTTCAACATTATGAAGCCCTTTTTATATATTTTGACTCTGCATCAAAAACCTGAAAATATGTAGTCTCGAAGTCATTTCGAGAAATCGACGTTTTAAGTTTCTGTTTCCAAATTCAACCGGATGTATCTTCGCCAATAATTGCCAGAAGTTAGAATTTCTTTCAACATTATGAAGCCCTTTTTATATATTTTGATTCTGCATCAAAAGCTGAAAATATGTAGTCTCGAAGTCATTTCGAGAAATTGACGTTTTAAGTTTCGGTTTCCAAATTCAACCGGATGTATCTTCGCCAATAATTGTCAGAAGTTAGAATTTCTTTCAACATTATAAAGCCCTTTTTATATATTTTGATTCTGCATCAAAAGCTGAAAATATGTAGTCTTGAAGTGATTTCGAGAAATTGACGTTTTAAGTTTCTGTTTCCAAATTCAAACGGATGTATCTTCGCCAATAATTGTCAGAAGTTAGAATTTCTTTCAACATTATGAAGCCCTTTTTATATATTTTGATTCTGCATCAAAAGCTGAAAATATGTAGTCTCGAAGTCATTTCGAGAAATTGACGTTTTAAGTTTCGGTTTCCAAATTCAACCGGATGTATCTTCGCCAATAATTGTCAGAAGTTAGAATTTCTTTCAACATTATAAAGCCCTTTTTATATATTTTGATTCTGCATCAAAAGCTGAAAATATGTAGTCTTGAAGTGATTTCGAGAAATTGACGTTTTAAGTTTCTGTTTCCAAATTCAAACGGATGTATCTTCGCCAATAATTGTCAGAAGTTAGAATTTCTTTCAACATTATGAAGCCCTTTTTATATATTTTGATTCTGCATCAAAAGCATAAAATATGTAGTCTCGAAGTCAATTCGAGAAATTGACGTTTCAAGTTTCTGTTTCCAAATTCAAACGGATGTATCTTCGCCAATAATTGTCAGAAGTTAGAATTTCTTTCAACATTATGAAGCCCTTTTTATATATTTTGATTCTGCATCAAAAGCTGAAAATATGTAGTCTCGAAGTCATTTCGAGAAATTGACGTTTTAAGTTTCTGTTTCCAAATTCAAACGGATGTATCTTCGCCAATAATTGTCAGAAATTAGAATTTCTTTCAACATTATGAAGCCCTTTTTATATATTTTGATTCTGCATCAAAAGCTGAAAATATGAAGTCTTGAAGTCAATTCGAGAAATTGACGTTTTAAGTTTCTGTTTCTAAATTCGGACGAATGTATCTTCGCCAATAATTGTCAGAAGTTAGAATTTCTTTCAACATTATGAAGCCCTTTTTATATATTTCGAAGTCATTTCGAGATATTGGCGTTTTAAGTTTATTTTCCCAAATTCAAACGGATGTATCTTCGCCAATAATTGTCAGAAGTTAGAATTTCTTTCAACATTATGAAGCCCTTTTTATATATTTTGATTCTGCATCAAAAGCTGAAAATATGTAGTCTCGAAGTCATTTTGAGAAATTGACGTTTTAAGTTTCTGTTTCCAAATTCAAACGGATGTATCTTCGCAAATAATTGTCAGAAGTTAGAATTTCTTTCAACATTATGAAGCCCTTTTTATATATTTTGATTCTGCATAAAAAGCTGAAAATATGTCGTCTCGAAGTCATTTCGAGAAATTAACTTTTAAGTTTCTGTTTCCAAATTCAAACGGATGTATCTTCGCCAATAATTGTCAGAAGCTAGAATTTCTTTCAACATTATGAAGCCCTTTTTATATTTTTTTGATTCTGCATCAAAAGCTGAAAATATGTAGTCTCGAAGTCATTTCGAGAAATTAACGGTTTAAGTTTCTGTTTCCAAATTCAAACAGATGTATCTTGGCTAAAAATTGTCAGAAGTCAGAATTTCTTTCAACATTATGAAGCCCTTTTATATATTCTGATTCTGCATCAAAAGCTGAAAATATGTAGTCTCGAAGTCAATTCGAGAAATTAACTTTTAAGTTTCTGTTTCCAAATTCAAACGGATGTATCTTCGCCAATAATTGTCATAAATTAGAATTTCTTTCAACATTATGAAGCCCTTTTTATATATTTTGATTCTACATCAAAAGCTGAAAATATGTAGTCTCGAAGTCAATTCGAGAAATTAACGTTTTAAGTTTCTGTTTCCAAATTCAAACGGATGTATCTTCGCCAATAATTGTCAGAAGTTAGAATTTCTTTCAACATTATGAAGTCCTTCTTATATATTTTGATTTTGCATCAAAAGCTGAAAATATGTAGTCTCGAAGTCATTTCGAGAAATTGACGTTTTAAGTTTCTGTTTCCAAATTCAAACGGATGTATCTTCGCCAATAATTGTCAGAAGTCAGAATTTCTTTCAACATTATGAAGCCCTTTTATATATTCTGATTCTGCATCAAAAGCTGAAAATATGTAGTCTCGAAGTCAATTCGAGAAATTAACGTTTTAAGTTTCTGTTCCCAAATTCAAACGGATGTATCTTCGCCAATAATTGTCAGAAGTTAGAATTTCTTTCAACATTATGAAGCCCTTTTTATATATTTTGATTCTGCATCAAAAGCTGAAAATATGTAGTCTCGAAGTCATTTCGAGAAATTGACGTTTTAAGTTTCTGTTTCCAAATTCAAACGGATGTATCTTCGCCAATAATTGTCAGAAGTTAGAATTTCTTTCAACATTATGAAGCCCTTTTTATATATTTTGATTCTGCATCAAAAGCTGAAAATATGTAGTCTCGAAGTCATTTCAAGAAATTGACGTTTTAAGATTCGGTTTCCAAATTCAACGGGATGTATCTTCGCCAATAATTGTCATAAATTAGAATTTCTTTCAACATTATGAAGCCCTTTTTATATATTTTGATTCTACATCAAAAGCTGAAAATATGTAGTCTCGAAGTCAATTCGAGAAATTAACGTTTCAAGTTTCTGTTTCCAAATTCAAACGGATGTATCTTCGCCAATAATTGTCAGAAGTTAGAATTTCTTTCAACATTATGAAGTCCTTCTTATATATTTTGATTTTGCATCAAAAGCTGAAAATATGTAGTCTCGAAGTCATTTCGAGAAATTGACGTTTTAAGTTTCTGTTTCCAAATTCAAACGGATGTATCTTCGCCAATAATTGTCAGAAGTCAGAAATTCTTTCAACATTATGAAGCCCTTTTATATATTCTGATTCTGCATCAAAAGCTGAAAATATGTAGTCTCGAAGTCAATTCGAGAAATTAACGTTTTAAGTTTCTGTTTCCAAATTCAAACGGATGTATCTTCGCCAATAATTGTCAGAAGTTAGAATTTCTTTCAACATTATGAAGCCCTTTTTATATATTTTGACTCTGCATCAAAAGCTGAGAATATGTAGTCTCGAAGTCATTTCGAGAAATTGACGTTTTAAGTTTCTGTTTCCAAATTCAAACGGATGTATCTTCGCCAATAATTGTCAGAAGTTAGAATTTCTTTCAACATTATGAAGCCCTTTTTATATATTTTGATTCTGCATCAAAAGCTGAAAATATGTAGTCTCGAAGTCATTTCGAGAAATTGATGTTTTAAGTTTCTGTTTCCAAATTCAAACGGATGTATCTTCGCCAATAATTGTCAGAAGTTAGAATTTCTTTCAACATTATGAACCCCTTTTTACATATTTTGATTCTGCATCAAAAGCTGAAAATATGTAGTCTCGAAGTCAATTCGAGAAATTAACTTTTAAGTTTCTGTTTCCAAATTCAAACGGATGTATCTTCGCCAATAATTGTCATAAATTAGAATTTCTTTCAACATTATGAAGCCCTTTTTATATATTTTGATTCTACATCAAAAGCTGAAAATATGTAGTCTCGAAGTCAATTCGAGAAATTAACGTTTTAAGTTTCTGTTTCCAAATTCAAACGGATGTATCTTCGCCAATAATTGTCAGAAGTTAGAATTTCTTTCAACATTATGAAGTCCTTCTTATATATTTTGATTTTGCATCAAAAGCTGAAAATATGTAGTCTCGAAGTCATTTCGAGAAATTGACGTTTTAAGTTTCTGTTTCCAAATTCAAACGGATGAATCTTCGCCAATAATTGTCAGAAGTCAGAATTGCTTCCAACATTATGAAGCCCTTTTATATATTCTGATTCTGCATCAAAAGCTGAAAATATGTAGTCTCGAAGTCAATTCGAGAAATTAACGTTTTAAGTTTCTGTTTCCAAATTCAAACGGATGTATCTTCGCCAATAATTGTCAGAAGTTAGAATTTCTTTCAACATTATGAAGCCCTTTTTATATTTTTTTTGATTCTGCATCAAAGGCTGAAAATATGTAGTCTCGAAGTCATTTCGAGAAATTAACGGTTTAAGTTTCTGTTTCCAAATTCAAACAGATGTATCTTCGCCCATAATTGTCAGAAGTCAAAATTGTTTTCAACATTATGAAGCCCTCGAAAGTCAATTCGAGAAATTAACTTTTAAGTTTCTGTTTCCAAATTCAAACGGATGTATCTTCGCCAATAATTGTCAGAAGTTAGAATTTCTTTCAAAATTATGAAGCCCTTTTTATATATTTTGATTCTACATCAAAAGCTGAAAATATGTAGTCTCGAAGTCAATTCGAGAAATTAACGTTTTAAGTTTCTGTTTCCAAATTCAAACGGATGTATCTTCGCCAATAATTGTCAGAAGTTAGAATTTCTTTCAACATTATGAAGCCCTTTTCATATATTTTGATTCTGCATCAAAAGCTGAAAATATGTAGTCTCGAAGTCATTTCGAGAAATTGATGTTTTAAGTTTCTGTTTCCAAATTCAAACGGATGTATCTTCGCCAATAATTGTCATAAATTAGAATTTCTTTCAACATTATGAAGCCCTTTTTATATATTTTGATTCTACATCAAAAGCTGAAAATATGTAGTCTCGAAGTCAATTCGAGAAATTAACGTTTTAAGTTTCTGTTTCCAAATTCAAACGGATGTATCTTCGCCAATAATTGTCAGAAGTTAGAATTTCTTTCAACATTATGAAGTCCTTCTTATATATTTTGATTTTGCATCAAAAGCTGAAAATATGTAGTCTCGAAGTCATTTCGAGAAATTGACGTTTTAAGTTTCTGTTTCCAAATTCAAACGGATGTATCTTCGCCAATAATTGTCAGAAGTCAGAATTTCTTTCAACATTATGAAGCCCTTTTATATATTCTGATTCTGCATCAAAAGCTGAAAATATGTAGTCTCGAAGTCAATTCGAGAAATTAACGTTTTAAGTTTCTGTTTCCAAATTCAAACGGATGTATCTTCGCCAATAATTGTCAGAAGTTAGAATTTCTTTCAACATTATGAAGCCCTTTTTATATATTTTGACTCTGCATCAAAAGCTGAGAATATGTAGTCTCGAAGTCATTTCGAGAAATTGACGTTTTAAGTTTCTGTTTCCAAATTCAAACGGATGTATCTTCGCCAATAATTGTCAGAAGTTAGAATTTCTTTCAACATTATGAAGTCCTTCTTATATATTTTGATTTTGCATCAAAAGCTGAAAATATGTAGTCTCGAAGTCATTTCGAGAAATTGACGTTTTAAGTTTCTGTTTCCAAATTCAAACGGATGTATCTTCGCCAATAATTGTCAGAAGTTAGAATTTCTTTCAACATTATGAAGCCCTTTTATATATTTTGATTCTGCATCAAAAGCTGAAAATATGTAGTCTCGAAGTCATTTCGAGAAATTGACGTTTTGAGTTTCTGTTTCCAAATTCAAACGGATGTATCTTCGCCAATAATTGTCAGAAGTTAGAATTTCTGTCAACATTATGAAGCCCTTTTTATATATTTTGATTCTGCATCAAAAGCTGAAAATATGTCGTCTCGAAGTCATTTCGAGAAATTGACGTTTTAAGTTTCTGTTTCCAAATTCAAACGAATGTATCTTCGCCAATAATTGTCAGAAGCTAGAATTTCTTTCAACATTATGAAGCCCTTTTTATATATTTTGATTCTGCATCAAAAGCTGAAAATATGTCGTCTCGAAGTCATTTTGAGAAATTGACGTTTTAAGTTTCTGTTTCCAAATTCAAACGGATGTATCTTCGCCAATAATTGTCAGAAGTTAGAATTTCTTTCAACATTATGAAGCCCTTTTTATATATTTTGATTCTGCATCAAAAGCTGAAAATATGTCGTCTCGAAGTCATTTCGAGAAATTAACTTTTAAGTTTCTGTTTCCAAATTCAAACGGATGTATCTTCGCCAATAATTGTCAGAAGCTAGAATTTCTTTCAACATTATGAAGCCCTTTTTATATTTTTTTGATTCTGCATCAAAAGCTGAAAATATGTAGTCTCGAAGTCATTTCGAGAAATTAACGGTTTAAGTTTCTGTTTCCAAATTCAAACAGATGTATCTTCGCTAAAAATTGTCAGAAGTCAAAATTGTTTTCAACATTATGAAGCCCTTTTCATATATTTTGATTCTGCATCAAAAGCTGAAATATGTAGTCTCGAAGTCATTTCGAGAAATTGACGTTTTAAGTTTCTGTTTCCAAATTCAAACGGATGTATCTTCGCCAATAATTGTCATAAGTTAGAATTTCTTTCAACATTATGAAGCCCTTTTTATATATTTTGATTCTGCATCAAAAGCTGAATATATGTAGTCTCGAAGTCAATTCGAGAAATTAACGTTTTAAGTTTCTGTTTCCAAATTCAAACGGATGTATCTTCGCCAATAATTGTCAGAAGTTAGAATTTCTTTCAACATTATGAAGCCCTTTTTATATATTTTGATTTTGCATCAAAAGCTGAAAATATGTAGTCTCGAAGTCATTTCGAGAAATTGACGTTTTGAGTTTCTGTTTCCAAATTCAAACGGATGTATCTTCGCCAATAATTGTCAGAAGTTAGAATTTCTTTCAACATTATGAAGCCCTTTTTATATATTTTGACTCTGCATCAAAAGCTGAAAATATGTCGTCTCGAAGTCATTTCGAGAAATTGACGTTTTAAGTTTCTGTTTCCAAATTCAAACGGATGAATCTTCGCCAATAATTGTCAGAAGTTAGAATTTCTTTCAACATTATGAAGCCCTTTTTATATATTTTGATTCTGCATCAAAAGCTGAAAATATGTCGTCTCGAAGTCATTTCGAGAAATTGACGTTTTAAGTTTCTGTTTCCAAATTCAAACGGATGTATCTTCGCCAATAATTGTCAGAAGTTAGAATTTCTTCCAACATTATGAAGCCCTTTTTTATATATTTTGATTCTGCATCAAAAGCTGAAAATATGTAGTCTCGAAGTCATTTCGAGAAATTGACGTTTTAAGTTTCTGTTTCCAAATTCAAACGGATGTATCTTCGCCAATAATTGTCAGAAGTTAGAATTTCTTTCAACATTATGAAGCCCTTTTTATATATTTTGATTCTGCATCAAAAGCTGAAAATAAGTAGTCTCGAAGTCATTTCGTGAAATTGACGTTTTAAGTTTCGGTTTCCAAATTCAACCGGATGTATCTTCGCCAATAATTGTCAGAAGTTAGAATTTCTTTCAACATTATGAAGCCCTTTTATATCTTTTGATTCTGCATCAAAAGCTGAAAATATGTAGTCTCGAAGTGATTTCGAGAAATTGACGTTTTAAGTTTCTGTTTCCAAATTCAAACGGATGTATCTTCGCCAATAACTGTCAGAAGTTAGAATTTCTTTCAACATTATGAAGCCCTTTTTATATATTTTGATTCTGCATCAAAAGCTGAAAATATGTAGTCTCGAAGTCAATTCGAGAAATTAACTTTTAAGTTTCTGTTTCCAAATTCAACCGGATGTATCTTCGCCAATAATTGTCAGAAGTTAGAATTTCTTTCAACATTATGAAGCCCTTTTTATATATTTTGATTCTGCATCAAAAGCTGAAAATATGTAGTCTCGAAGTCATTTCGAGAAATTGACGTTTTAAGTTTCTGTTTCCAAATTCAAACGGATGTATATTCGCCAATAATTGTCAGAAGTTAGAATTTCTTTCAACATTATGAAGCCCTTTTTATATATTTTGATTGTGCATCAAAAGCTGAAAATATGTAGTCTCGAAGTCATTTCGAGAAATTGACGTTTTAAGTTTCTGTTTCCAAATTCAAACGGATGTATCTTCGCCAATAATTGTCAGAAGTTAGAATTTCTTTCAACATTATGAAGCCCTTTTTATATATTTTGACTCTGCATCAAAAGCTGAAAATATGTAGTCTCGAAGTCATTTCGAGAAATTGACGTTTTAAGTTTCTGTTTCCAAATTCAAACGGATGTATCTTCGCCAATAATTGTCAGAAGTTAGAATTTCTTTCAACATTATGAAGCCCTTTTTATATATTTTGATTCTGCATCGAAAGCTGAAAATATGTAGTCTCGAAGTCATTTCGAGAAATTGACGTTTTAAGTTTCTGTTTCCAAATTCAAACGGATGTATCTTCGCCAATAATTGTCAGAAGTTAGAATTTCTTTCAACATTATGAAGCCCTTTTTATATATTTTGATTTTGCATCAAAAGCTGAAAATATGTAGTCTCGAAGTCATTTCGAGAAATTGACGTTTTAAGTTTCTGTTTCCAAATTCAAACGGATGTATCTTCGCCAATAATTGTCAGAAGTTAGAATTTCTTCCAACATTATGAAGCCCTTTTTATATATTTTGATTCTGCATCAAAAGCTGAAAATATGTAGTCTCGAAGTGATTTCGAGAAATTGACGTTTTAAGTTTCTGTTTCCAAATTCAAACGGATGTATCTTCGCCAATAATTGTCAGAAGTTAGAATTTCTTTCAACATTATGAAGCCCTTTTTATATATTTTGACTCTGCATCAAAAGCTGAAAATATGTAGTCTCGAAGTCATTTCGAGAAATTGACGTTTTAAGTTTCTGTTTCCAAATTCAAACGGATGTATCTTCGCCAATAATTGTCAGAAGTTAGAATTTCTTTCAACATTATGAAGCCCTTTTTTATATATTTTGATTCTGCATCAAAAGCTGAAAATATGTAGTCTCGAAGTCATTTCGAGAAATTGACGTTTTAAGTTTCTGTTTCCAAATTCAAACGGCCGTATCTTCGCCAATAATTGTCAGAAGTTAGAATTTCTTTCAACATTATGAAGCCCTTTTTATATATTTTGACTCTGCATCAAAAGCTGAAAATATGTAGTCTCGAAGTCATTTCGAGAAATTGACGTTTTAAGTTTCTGTTTCCAAATTCAAACGGATGTATCTTCGCCAATAATTGTCAGAAGTTAGAATTTCTTTCAACATTATGAAGACCTTTTTATATATTTTGACTCTGCATCAAAAGCTGAAAATATGTAGTCTCGAAGTCATTTCGAGAAATTAACGTTTTAAGTTTCGGTTTCCAAATTCAACCGGATGTATCTTCGCCAATAATTGTCAGAAGTTAGAATTTCTTTCAACATTATGAAGCCCTTTTTATATATTTTGATTCTGCATCAAAAGCTGAAAATATGTAGTCTCGAAGTCATTTCGAGAAATTGACGTTTTAAGTTTCTGTTTCCAAATTCAAACGGATGTATCTTCGCCAATAATTGTCAGAAGTTAGAATTTCTTTCAACATTATGAAGCCCCTTTAAAATTCAAACGGATGTATCTTCGCCAATAATTGTCAGAAGTTAGAATTTCTTTCAACATTATGAAGCCCTTTTTATATATTTTGACTCTGCATCAAAAGCTGAAAATATGTAGTCTCGAAGTCATTTCGAGAAATTGACGTTTTAAGTTTCTGTTTCCAAATTTAAACGGATGTATCTTCGCCAATAATTGTCAGAAGTTAGAATTTCTTTCAACATTATGAAGCCCTTTTTATATATTTTGATTCTGCATCAAAAGCTGAAAATATGTAGTCTCGAAGTCATTTCGAGAAATTGACGTTTTAAGTTTCTGTTTCCAAATTCAAACGGATGTATCTTCGCCAATAATTGTCAGAAGTTAGAATTTCTTTCAACATTATGAAGCCCTTTTTATATATTTTGACTCTGCATCAAAAGCTGAAAATATGTAGTCTCGAAGTCATTTCGAGAAATTGACGTTTTAAGTTTCTGTTTCCAAATTCAAAAGGATGTATCTTCGCCAATAATTGTCAGAAGTTAGAATTTCTTTCAGCATTATGAAGCCCTTTTTATATATTTTGATTCTGCATCAAAAGCTGAAAATATGTAGTCTCGAAGTCATTTCGAGAAATTGACGTTTTAAGTTTCTGTTTCCAAATTCAAACGGATGTATATTCGCCAATAATTGTCAGAAGTCAGAATTTCTTTCAACATTATGAAGCCCTTTTTATATATTTTGATTCTGCATCAAAAGCTGAAAATATGTAGTCTCGAAGTCATTTCGAGAAATTGACGTTTTAAGTTTCTGTTTCCAAATTCAAACGGATGTATCTTCGCCAATAATTGTCAGAAGTTAGAATTTCTTTCAGAATTATGAAGCCCTTTTTATATATTTTGATTCTGCATCAAAAGCTGAAAATATGTGTCTCGAAGTCATTTCGAGAAATTGACGTTTTAAGTTTCTGTTTCCAAATTCAAACGGATGTATATTCGCCAATAATTGTCAGAAGTCAGAATTTCTTTCAACATTATGAAGCCCTTTTTATATATTTTGATTCTGCATCAAAAGCTGAAAATATGAGGTCTCGAAGTCATTTCGAGAAATTGACGTTCTAAGTTTCTGATTCCAAATTCAAACGGTTGTATCTTCGCCAATAATTGTCAGAAGTTAGAAATATTTCAGAATTATGAAGCCCTTTTTATATATTTTGATTCTGCATCAAAAGCTGAAAATATGTAGTCTCGAAGTCATTTCGAGAAATTGACGTTTTAAGTTTCTGTTTCCAAATTCAAACGGATGTATCTTCGCCAATAATTGTCAGAAGTTAGAATTTCTTTCAACATTATGAAGCCCTTTTTATATATTTTGACCCTGCATCAAAAGCTGAAAATATGTAGTCTCGAAGTCAATTCGAGAAATTGACGTTTTAAGTTTCTGTTTCCGAATTCAAACAGATGTATCTTCGCCAATAATTGTCAGAAGTTAGAATTTCTTTCAACATTATGAAGCCCTTTTTATATATTTTGATTCTGCATCAAAAGCTGAAAATATGTAGTCTCGAAGTGATTTCGAGAAATTGACGTTTTAAGTTTCTGTTTCCAAATTCAAACGGATGTATCTTCGCCAATAATTGTCAGAAGTTAGAATTTCTTTCAACATTATGAAGCCCTTTTTTATATATTTTGACTCTGCATCAAAAGCTGAAAATATGTAGTCTCGAAGTCATTTCGAGAAATTGACGTTTTAAGTTTCTGTTTCCAAATTCAAACGGATGTATCTTCGCCAATAATTGTCAGAAGTTAGAATTTCTTTCAACATTATGAAGCCCTTTTTATATATTTTGACCCTGCATCAAAAGCTGAAAATATGTAGTCTCGAAGTCAATTCGAGAAATTGACGTTTTAAGTTTCTGTTTCCGAATTCAAACAGATGTATCTTCGCCAATAATTGTCAGAAGTCAAAATTGTTTTCAACATTATGAAGCCCTTTTTATATATTTTGATTCTGCATCAAAAGCTGAAAATATGTAGTCTCGAAGTCAATTCGAGTAATTGACGTTTTAAGTTTCTGTTTCCAAATTCAAACGGATGTATCTTCGCCAATAATTGTCAGAAGTTAGAATTTCTTTCAACAGTATGAAGCCCTTTTTATATATTTTGACTCTGCATCAAAAGCTGAAAATAAGTCATTTCGAGAAATTGACGTTTTAAGTTTCTGTTTCCAAACTCAAACGGATGTATCTTCGCCAATAATTGTCAGAAGTAAGAATTTCTTTAAACATTATGAAGCCCTTTTTATATATTTTGATTCTGCATCAAAAGCTGAAATTATGTAGTCTCGAAGTCATTTCGAGAAATTGACGGTTTAAGTTTCTGTTTCCAAATTCAAACAGATGTATCTTCGCCAATAATTGTCAGAAGTCAAAATTGTTTTCAACATTATGAAGCCCTTTTTATATATTTTGATTCTGCATCAAAAGCTGAAAATATGTAGTCTCGAAGTCATTTCGAGAAATTGAAGTTTTAAGTTTCTGTTTCCAAATTCGAACGGTTGTATCTTCGCCAATAATTGTCACGAAGTCAGAATTTCTTTCAACATTATGAAGCCCTTTTTATATATTTTGATTCTGCATCAAAAGCTGAAAATATTTAGTCTCGAAGTCATTTAGAGAAATTGACGTTATAAGTTTCTGTTTCCAAATTCAAACGGATGTATCTTCGCCAATAATTGTCAGAAGTTAGAATTTCTTTCAACATTATGAAGCCCTTTTTATATCTTTTGAATCTGCATCAAAAGCTGACAATATGTAGTCTCGAAGTCATTTCGAGAAATTGACGTTCTAAGTTTCTGTTTCCAAATTCAAACGGATGTATCTTCGCCAATAATTGTCAGAAGTCAGAATTTCTTTCAACATTATGAAGCCCTTTTTATATATTTTGATTCTGCTTCAAAAGCTGAAAATATGTAGTCTCGAAGTCATTTCGAGAAATCGACGTTTTAGTTTCTGTTTCCAAATTCAAACGGATGTATCTTCGCCAATAATTGTCAGAAGTTAGAATTTCTTTCAACATTATGAAGCCCTTTTTATATATTTTGACTATGCATCAAAAGCTGAAAATATATAGTCTCGAAGTCATTTCGAGAAATTGACGTTTTAAGTTTCTGTTTCCAAATTCAAACGGGTGTATCTTCGCCAATAATTGTCAGAAGTTAGAATTTCTTTCAACATTATGAAGCCCTTGTTATATATTTTGATTCTGCATCAAAAGCTGAAAATATGTAGTCGCGAAGTCATTTCGAGAAATTGACGTTTTAAGTTTCTGTTTTCAAATTCAAACGGATGTATCTTCGCCAATAATTGTCAGAAGTTAGAATTTCTTTCAACATTATGAAGCCCTTTTTATATATTTTGATTCTGCATCAAAAGCTGAAAATATGTAGTCTCGAAGTCATTTCGAGAAATTGACGTTTTAAGTTTCTGTTTCCAAATTCAAACGGATGTATCTTCGCCAATAATTGTCAGAAGCTAGAATTTCTTTCAACATTATGAAGCCCTTTTTATATATTTTGACTCTGCATCAAAAGCTGAAAATATGTAGTCTCGAAGTCATTTCGAGAAATTGACGGTTTAAGTTTCTGTTTCCAAATTCAAACAGATGTATCTTCGCCAATAATTGTCAGAAGTCAAAATTGTTTTCAACATTATGAAGCCCTTTTTATATATTTTGATTCCGCATCAAAAGCTGAAAATATGTAGTCTCGAAGTCATTTCGAGAAATTAACTATTAAGTTTCTGTTTCCAAATTCAAACGGATGTATCTTCGCCAATAATTGTCAGAAGTTAGAATTTCTTTCAAAATTATGAAGCCCTTTTTATATATTTTGACTCTGCATCAAAAGCTGGAAATATGTAGTCTCGAAGTCATTTCGAGAAATTGACGTTTTAAGTTTCTGTTTCCAAATTCAAACGGTTGTATCTTCGCCAATAATTGTCAGAAGTTAGAATTTCTTTCAACATTATGAAGCCCTTTTTATATATTTTAACTCTGCATCAAAAGCTGAAAATATGTAGTCTCGAAGTCATTTCGAGAAATTGACGTTTTAAGTTTCTGTTTCCAAATTCAAACGGATGTATCTTCGCCAATAATTGTCAGAAGTTAGAATTTCTTTCAACATTATGAAGCCCTTTTTATATATTTTGATTCTGCATCAAAAGCTGAAAATATGTCGTCTCAAAGTCATTTCGAGAAATTAACTTTTAAGTTTCTGTTTCCAAATTCAAACGGATGTATCTTCGCCAATAATTGTCAGAAGTTAGAATTTCTTTCAACATTAAGAAGCCCTTTTTATATATTTTGATTCTGCATCAAAAGCTGAAAATATGTAGTCTCGAAGTCATTTCGAGAAATTAACGGTTTAAGTTTCTGTTTCCAAATTCAAACAGATGTATCTTCGCTAAAAATTGTCAGAAGTCAAAATTGGTTTCAACATTATGAAGCCCTTTTTATATATTTTGATTCTGCATCAAAAGCTGAAAATATGTAGTCTCGAAGTCAATTCGAGAAATTAACTTTTAAGTTTCTGTTTCCAAATTCAAACGGATGTATCTTCGCCAATAATTGTCAGAAGTTAGAATTTCTTTCAACATTATGAAGCCCTTTTTATATATTTTGATTCTACATCAAAAGCTGAATATATGTAGTCTCGAAGTCAATTCGAGAAATTAACGTTTTAAGTTTCTGTTTCCAAATTCAAACGGATGTATCTTCGCCAATAATTGTCAGAAGTTAGAATTTCTTTCAACATTATGAAGTCCTTCTTATATATTTTGATTTTGCATCAAAAGCTGAAAATATGTAGTCTCGAAGTCATTTCGAGAAATCGACGTTTTAAGTTTCTGTTTCCAAATTGAAACGGATGTATCTTCGCCAATAATTGTCAGAAGTTAGAATTTCTTTCAAAATTATGAAGCCATTTTGATTCTGCATCAAAAGCTGAAAATATGTAGTCTCGAAGTCATTTCGAGAAATTGACGTTTTAAGTTTCTGTTTCCAAATTCAAACGGATGTATCTTCGCCAATAATTGTCAGAAGTTAGAATTTCTTTCAACATTATGAAGCCCTTTTTATATATTTTGACTCTGCATCAAAAGCTGAAAATATGTAGTCGCGAAGTCATTTCGAGAAATTGACGTTTTAAGTTTCTGTTTCCAAATTCAAACGGATGTATCTTCGCCAATAATTGTCAGAAGTTAGAATTTCTTTCAACATTATGAAGCCCTTTTTATATATTTTGACTCTGCATCAAAAGCTGAAAATATGTAGTCTCGAAGTCATTTCGAGAAATTGATGTTTTAAGTTTCTGTTTCCAAATTCAAACGGATGTATCTTCGCCAATAATTGTCAGAAGTTAGAATTTCTTTCAACATTATGAAGCCCTTTTTATATATTTTGATTCTGCATCAAAAGCTGAAAATATGTAGTCTCGAAGTCATTTAGAGAAATTGACGTTATAAGTTTCTGTTTCCAAATTCAAACGGATGTATCTTCGCCAATAATTGTCAGAAGTTAGAATTTCTTTCAACATTATGAAGCCCTTTTTATATATTTTGATTCTGCATCAAAAGCTGACAATATGTAGTCTCGAAGTCATTTCGAGAAATTGACGTTTTAAGTTTCTGTTTCCAAATTCAAACGGATGTATCTTCGCCAATAATTGTCAGAAGTTAGAATTTCTTTCAACATTATGAATCCCTTTTTATATATTTTGATTCTGCATCAAAAGCTGAAAATATGTAGTCTCGAAGTCATTTCGAGAAATCGACGTTTTAAGTTTCTGTTTCCAAATTGAAACGGATGTATCTTCGCCAATAATTGTCAGAAGTTAGAATTTCTTTCAAAATTATGAAGCCCTTTTTATATATTTTGATTCTGCATCAAAAGCTGAAAATATGTAGTCTCGAAGTCATTTCGAGAAATTGACGTTTTAAGTTTCTGTTTCCAAATTCAAACGGATGTATCTTCTCCCAATAATTGGCAGAAGTCAGAATTTCTTTCAACATTATGAAGCCCTTGTTATATATTTGACTCTGCATCAAAAGCTGAAAATACGTAGTCGCGAAGTCACTTCGAGAAATTGACGTTTTAAGTTTCGGTTTCCAAATTCAAACGGATGTATCTTCGCCAATAATTGTCAGAAGTTAGAATTTCTTTCAACATTATGAAGCCCTTTTTATATATTTTGATTCTGCATCAAAAGCTGAAAATATGTAGTCTCGAAGTCATTTCGAGAAATTGACGTTTTAAGTTTCTGTTTCCAAATTCAAACAGATGTATCTTCGCCAATAATTGTCAGAAGTTAGAATTTCTTTCAACATTATGAAGCCCTTTTTATATATTTTGACTCTGCATCAAAAGCTGAAAATATGTAGTCTCGAAGTCATTTCGAGAAATTGACGTTTTAAGTTTCTGTTTCCAAATTCAAACGGATGTATCTTCGCCAATAATTGTCAGAAGTTAGAATTTCTTTCAACATTATGAAGCCCTTTTTATATATTTTGATTCTGCATCAAAAGCTGAAAATATGTCGTCTCAAAGTCATTTCGAGAAATTAACTTTTAAGTTTCTGTTTCCAAATTCAAACGGATGTATCTTCGCCAATAATTGTCAGAAGCTAGAATTTCTTTCAACATTATGAAGCCCTTTTTATATTTTTTTGATTCTGCATCAAAAGCTGAAAATATGTAGTCTCGAAGTCATTTCGAGAAATTAACGGTTTAAGTTTCTGTTTCCAAATTCAAACAGATGTATCTTCGCTAAAAATTGTCAGAAGTCAAAATTGTTTTCAACATTATGAAGCCCTTTTTATATATTTTGATTCTGCATCAAAAGCTGAAAATATGTAGTCTCGAAGTCAATTCGAGAAATTAACTTTTAAGTTTCTGTTTCCAAATTCAAACGGATGTATCTTCGCCAATAATTGTCAGAAGTTAGAATTTCTTTCAACATTATGAAGCCCTTTTTATATATTTTGATTCTGCATCAAAAGCTGAATATATGTAGTCTCGAAGTCAATTCGATAAATTAACGTTTTAAGTTTCTGTTTCCAAATTCAAACGGATGTATCTTCGCCAATAATTGTCAGAAGTTAGAATTTCTTTCAACATTATGAAGTCCTTCTTATATATTTTGATTTTGCATCAAAAGCTGAAAATATGTAGTCTCGAAGTCATTTCGAGAAATCGACGTTTTAAGTTTCTGTTTCCAAATTGAAACGGATGTATCTTCGCCAATAATTGTCAGAAGTTAGAATTTCTTTCAACATTATGAAGCCCTTTTTATATATTTTGATTCTGCATCAAAAGCTGAAAATATGTAGTCTCGAAGTCATTTCGAGAAATTGACGTTTTAAGTTTCTGATTCCAAATTCCAACGGATGTATCTTCGCCAATAATTGTCAGAAGTTAGAATTTCTTTCAACATTATGAAGCCCTTTTTATATATTTTGATTCTGCATCAAAAGCTGAAAATATGTAGTCTCGAAGTCATTTAGAGAAATTGACGTTTTAAGTTTCTGTTTCCAAATTCAAACGGATGTATCTTCGCCAATAATTGTCAGAAGTTAGAATTTCTTTCAACATTATGAAGCCCTTTTTATATATTTTGATTCTGCTTCAAAAGCTGAAAATATGTAGTCTCGAAGTCATTTCGAGAAATTGACGTTTTAAGTTTCTGTTTCCAAATTGAAACGGATGTATCTTCGCCAATAATTGTCAGAAGTTAGAATTTCTTTCAAAATTATGAAGCCCTTTTTATATATTTTGATTCTGCATCAAAAGCTGAAAATATGTAGTCTCGAAGTCATTTCGAGAAATTGACGTTTTAAGTTTCTGTTTCCAAATTCAACCGGATGTATCTTCGCCAATAATTGTCAGCAGTTAGAATTTCTTTCAACATTATGAAGCCCTTGTTATATATTTTGATTCTGCATCAAAAGCTGAAAATATGTAGTCTCGAAGTCATTTCGAGAAATTGACGTTTTAAGTTTCTGTTTCCAAATTCAAACAGATGTATCTTCGCCAATAATTGTCAGAAGTTAGAATTTCTTTCAACATTATGAAGCCCTTTTTATATATTTTGATTCTGCATCAAAAGCTGAAAATATGTAGTCTCGAAGTCATTTCGAGAAATTGACGTTTTAAGTTTCTGTTTCCAAATTCAAACGGATGTATCTTCGCCAATAATTGTCAGAAGCTAGAATTTCTTTCAACATTATGAAGCCCTTTTTATATATTTTGACTCTGCATCAAAAGCTGAAAATATGTAGTCTCGAAGTCATTTCGAGAAATTGACGTTTTAAGTTTCTGTTTCCAAATTCAAACAGATGTATCTTCGCCAATAATTGTCAGAAGTCAAAATTGTTTTCAACATTATGAAGCCCTTTTTATATATTTTGATTCTGCATCAAAAGCTGAAAATATGTAGTCTCGAAGTCAATTCGAGAAATTAACTTTTAAGTTTCTGTTTCCAAATTCAAACGGATGTATCTTCGCCAATAATTGTCAGAAGTTAGAGTTTCTTTCAAAATTATGAAGCCCTTTTTATATATTTTGACTCTGCATCAAAAGCTGGAAATATGTAGTCTCGAAGTCATTTCGAGAAATTGACGTTTTAAGTTTCTGTTTCCAAATTCAAACGGTTGTATCTTCGCCAATAATTGTCAGAAGTTAGAATTTCTTTCAACATTATGAAGCCCTTTTTATATATTTTAACTCTGCATCAAAAGCTGAAAATATGTAGTCGCGAAGTCATTTCGAGAAATTGACGTTTTAAGTTTCTGTTTCCAAATTCAAACGGATGTATCTTCGCCAATAATTGTCAGAAGTTAGAATTTCTTTCAACATTATGAAGCCCTTTTTATATATTTTGACTCTGCATCAAAAGCTGAAAATATGTAGTCTCGAAGTCATTTCGAGAAATTGACGTTTTAAGTTTCTGTTTCCAAATTCAAACGGATGTATCTTCGCCAATAATTGTCAGAAGTTAGAATTTCTTTCAACATTATGAAGCCCTTTTTATATATTTTGATTCTGCATCAAAAGCTGAAAATATGTAGTCTCGAAGTCATTTCGAGAAATTGACGTTTTAAGTTTCTGTTTCCAAATTCAAACGGATGTATCTTCGCCAATAATTGTCAGAAGTTAGAATTTCTTTCAACATTATGAAGCCCTTTTTATATTTTTTTGATTCTGCATCAAAAGCTGAAAATATGTAGTCTCGAAGTCATTTCGAGAAATTAACGGTTTAAGTTTCTGTTTCCAAATTCAAACAGATGTATCTTCGCTAAAAATTGTCAGAAGTCAAAATTGTTTTCAACATTATGAAGCCCTTTTTATATATTTTGATTCTGCATCAAAAGCTGAAAATATGTAGTCTCGAAGTCAATTCGAGAAATTAACTTTTAAGTTTCTGTTTCCAAACTCAAACGGATGTATCTTCGCCAATAATTGTCAGAAGTTAGAATTTCTTTCAACATTATGAAGCCCTTGTTATATATTTTGACTCTGCATCAAAAGCTGAAAATATGTAGTCTCAAAGTCATTTCGAGAAATTGACGTTTTAAGTTTCTGTTTCCAAATTCAAACGGATGTATCTTCGCCAATAACTGTCAGAAGTTAGAATTGCTTTCAACATTATGAAGCCCTTGTTATATATTTTGACTCTGCATCAAAAGCTAAAAATATGTAGTAGAGAAGTCATTTCGAGAAATGGGCGTTTAAGTTTCTGTTTCCAAATTCAAACGGATGTATCTTCGCCAATAATTGTCAGAAGTTAGAATTTCTTTCAACATTATGAAGCCCTTTTTATATATTTTGATTCTGCATCAAAAGCTGAAAATATGTAGTCTCGAAGTCATTTCGAGAAATTGACGTTTTAAGTTTCTGTTTCCAAATTCAAACAGATGTATCTTCGCCAATAATTGTCAGAAGTTACAATTTCTTTCAACATTATGAAGCCCTTTTTATATATTTTGACTCTGCATCAAAAGCTGAAAATATGTAGTCTCGAAGTCATTTCGAGAAATTGACGTTTTAAGTTTCTGTTTCCAAATTCAAACGGATGTATCTTCGCCAATAATTGTCAGAAGTTAGAATTTCTTTCAACATTATGAAGCCCTTTTTATATATTTTGATTCTGCATCAAAAGCTGAAAATATGTCGTCTCAAAGTCATTTCGAGAAATTAACTTTTAAGTTTCTGTTTCCAAATTCAAACGGATGTATCTTCGCCAATAATTGTCAGAAGCTAGAATTTCTTTCAACATTATGAAGCCCTTTTTATATTTTTTTGATTCTGCATCAAAAGCTGAAAATATGTAGTCTCGAAGTCATTTCGAGAAATTAACGGTTTAAGTTTCTGTTTCCAAATTCAAACAGATGTATCTTCGCTAAAAATTGTCAGAAGTCAAAATTGTTTTCAACATTATGAAGCCCTTTTTATATATTTTGATTCTGCATCAAAAGCTGAAAATATGTAGTCTCGAAGTCAATTCGAGAAATTAACTTTTAAGTTTCTGTTTCCAAATTCAAACGGATGTATCTTCGCCAATAATTGTCAGAAGTTAGAATTTCTTTCAACATTATGAAGCCCTTTTTATATATTTTGATTCTACATCAAAAGCTGAATATATGTAGTCTCGAAGTCAATTCGATAAATTAACGTTTTAAGTTTCTGTTTCCAAATTCAAACGGATGTATCTTCGCCAATAATTGTCAGAAGTTAGAATTTCTTTCAACATTATGAAGTCCTTCTTATCTATTTTGACTCTGCATCAAAAGCTGAAAATATGTAGTCTCGAAGTCCTTTCGAGAAATCGACGTTTTAAGTTTCTGTTTCCAAATTGAAACGGATGTATCTTCGCCAATAATTGTCAGAAGTTAGAATTTCTTTCAAAATTATGAAGCCCTTTTTATATATTTTGATTCTGCATCAAAAGCTGAAAATATGTAGTCTCGAAGTCATTTCGAGAAATTGACGTTTTAAGTTTCTGATTCCAAATTCCAACGGATGTATCTTCGCCAATAATTGTCAGAAGTTAGAATTTCTTTCAACATTATGAAGCCCTTTTTACATATTTTGATTCTGCATCAAAAGCTGAAAA
Source organism: Drosophila grimshawi (assembly GCF_018153295.1). Classification (NCBI taxonomy): domain Eukaryota; kingdom Metazoa; phylum Arthropoda; class Insecta; order Diptera; family Drosophilidae; genus Drosophila; species Drosophila grimshawi. Next base: position 54,720 of record NW_025063814.1, on the reverse strand, counting down.
TATGTAGTCTCGAAGTCATTTCGAGAAATCGACGTTTTAAGTGTCTGTTTCCAAATTCAAACGGATGTATCTTCGCCAATAATTGTCAGAAGTTAGAATTTCTTTCAACATTATGAAGCCCTTTTTATATATTTTGATTCTGCTTCAAAAGCTGAAAATATGTAGTCTCGAAGTCATTTCGAGAAATCGACGTTTTAAGTTTCTGTTTCCAAATTGAAACGGATGTATCTTCGCCAATAATTGTCAGAAGTTAGAATTTCTTTCAAAATTATGAAGCCCTTTTTATATATTTTGATTCTGCATCAAAAGCTGAAAATATGTAGTCTCGAAGTCATTTCGAGAAATTGACGTTTTAAGTTTCTGTTTCCAAATTCAAACGGATGTATCTTCGCCAATAATTGTCAGAAGTTAGAATTTCTTTCAACATTATGAAGCCCTTGTTATATATTTTGATTCTGCATCAAAAGCTGAAAATATGTAGTCTCGAAGTCATTTCGAGAAATTGACGTTTTAAGTTTCTGTTTCCAAATTCAAACAGATGTATCTTCGCCAATAATTGTCAGAAGTTAGAATTTCTTTCAACATTATGAAGCCCTTTTTATATATTTTGATTCTGCATCAAAAGCTGAAAATATGTAGTCTCGAAGTCATTTCGAGAAATTGACGTTTTAAGTTTCTGTTTCCAAATTCAAACGAATGTATCTTCGCCAATAATTGTCAGAAGCTAGAATTTCTTTCAACATTATGAAGCCCTTTTTATATATTTTCACTCTGCATCAAAAGCTGAAAATATGTAGTCTCGAAGTCATTTCGAGAAATTAACGGTTTAAGTTTCTGTTTCCAAATTCAAACAGATGTATCTTCGCCAATAATTGTCAGAAGTCAAAATTGTTTTCAACATTATGAAGCCCTTTTTATATATTTTGATTCTGCATCAAAAGCTGAAAATATGTAGTCTCGAAGTCAATTCGAGAAATTAACTTTTAAGTTTCTGTTTCCAAATTCAAACGGATGTATCTTCGCCAATAATTGTCAGAAGTTAGAGTTTCTTTCAAAATTATGAAGCCCTTTTTATATATTTTGACTCTGCATCAAAAGCTGGAAATATGTAGTCTCGAAGTCATTTCGAGAAATTGACGTTTTAAGTTTCTGTTTCCAAATTCAAACGGTTGTATCTTCGCCAATAATTGTCAGAAGTTAGAATTTCTTTCAACATTATGAAGCCCTTTTTATATATTTTAACTCTGCATCAAAAGCTGAAAATATGTCGTCTCGAAGTCATTTCGAGAAATTGACGTTTTAAGTTTCTGTTTCCAAATTCAAACAGATGTATCTTCGCCAATAATTGTCAGAAGTTAGAATTTCTTTCAACATTATGAAGCCCTTTTTATATATTTTGACTCTGCATCAAAAGCTGAAAATATGTAGTCTCGAAGTCATTTCGAGAAATTGACGTTTTAAGTTTCTGTTTCCAAATTCAAACGGATGTATCTTCGCCAATAATTGTCAGAAGTTAGAATTTCTTTCAACATTATGAAGCCCTTTTTATATATTTTGATTCCGCATCAAAAGCTGAAAATATGTAGTCTCGAAGTCATTTCGAGAAATTAACTTTTAAGTTTCTGTTTCCAAATTCAAACGGATGTATCTTCGCCAATAATTGTCAGAAGTTAGAATTTCTTTCAACATTATGAAGCCCTTTTTATATATTTTGATTCTGCATCAAAAGCTGAAAATATGTAGTCTCGAAGTCATTTCGAGAAATTAACGGTTTAAGTTTCTGTTTCCAAATTCAAACAGATGTATCTTCGCTAAAAATTGTCAGAAGTCAAAATTGTTTTCAACATTATGAAGCCCTTTTTATATATTTTGATTCTGCATCAAAAGCTGAAAATATGTAGTCTCGAAGTCAATTCGAGAAATTAACTTTTAAGTTTCTGTTTCCAAATTCAAACGGATGTATCTTCGCCAATAATTGTCATAAGTTAGAATTTCTTTCAACATTATGAAGCCCTTTTTATATATTTTGATTCTACATCAAAAGCTGAATATATGTAGTCTCGAAGTCAATTCGATAAATTAACGTTTTAAGTTTCTGTTTCCAAATTCAAACGGATGTATCTTCGCCAATAATTGTCAGAAGTTAGAATTTCTTTCAACATTATGAAGTCCTTCTTATATATTTTGATTTTGCATCAAAAGCTGAAAATATGTAGTCTCGAAGTCATTTCGAGAAATTGACGTTTTAAGTTTCTGTTTCCAAATTGAAACGGATGTATCTTCGCCAATAATTGTCAGAAGTTAGAATTTCTTTCAAAATTATGAAGCCCTTTTTATATATTTTGATTCTGCATCAAAAGCTGAAAATATGTAGTCTCGAAGTCATTTCGAGAAATTGACGTTTTAAGTTTCTGTTTCCAAATTCAAACGGATGTATCTTCGCCAATAATTGTCAGAAGTTAGAATTTCTTTCAAAATTATGAAGCCCTTTTTATATATTTTGATTCTGCATCAAAAACTGAAAATATGTAGTCTCGAAGTCATTTCGAGAAATTGACGTTTTAAGTTTCTGTTTCCAAATTCAAACGGATGTATCTTCGCCAATAATTGTCAGAAGTTAGAATTTCTTTCAAAATTATGAAGCCCTTTTTATATATTTTGATTCTGCATCAAAAACTGAAAATATGTAGTCTCGAAGTCATTTCGAGAAATTGACGTTTTAAGTTTCTGTTTCCAAATTCAAACGGATGTATCTTCGCCAATAATTGTCAGAAGTCAGAATTTCTTTCAACATTATGAAGCCCTTTTTATATATTTTGATTCTGCATCAAAAGCTGAAAATATTTAGTCTCGAAGTCATTTCGAGAAATTGACGTTATAAGTTTCTGTTTCCAAATTCAAACGGATGTATCTTCGCCAATAATTGTCAGAAGTTAGAATTTCTTTCAACATTATGAAGCCCTTTTTATATATTTTGATTCTGCATCAAAAGCTGACAATATGTAGTCTCGAAGTCATTTCGAGAAATTGACGTTTTAAGTTTCTGTTTCCAAATTCAAACGGATGTATCTTCGCCAATAATTGTCAGAAGTTAGAATTTCTTTCAACATTATGAAGCCCTTTTTATATATTTTGATTCTGCTTCAAAAGCTGAAAATATGTAGTCTCGAAGTCATTTCGAGAAATCGACGTTTTAAGTTTCTTTTCCCAAATTCAAACGGATGTATCTTCGCCAATAATTGTCAGAAGTTAGAATTTCTTTCAAAATTATGAAGCCCTTTTTATATATTTTGACTCTGCATCAAAAGCTGAAAATATGTAGTCGCGAAGTCATTTCGAGAAATTGACGTTTTAAGTTTCGGTTTCCAAATTCAAACGGATGTATCTTCGCCAATAATTGTCAGAAGTTAGAATTTCTTTCAACATTATGAAGCCCTTTTTATATATTTTGACTCTGCATCAAAAGCTGAAAATATGTTGTCGCGAAGTCATTTCGAGAAATTGACGTTTTAAGTTTCTGTTTCCAAATTCAAACGGATGTATCTTCGCCAATAATTGTCAGAAGTTAGAATTTCTTTCAACATTATGAAGCCCTTTTTATATATTTTGATTCTGCATCAAAAGCTGAAAATATGTAGTCTCGAAGTCATTTCGAGAAATTGACGTTTTAAGTTTCTGTTTCCAAATTCAAACGAATGTATCTTCGCCAATAATTGTCAGAAGTTAGAATTTCTCTCAACATTATGAAGCCCTTTTTATATATTTTGACTCTGCATCAAAAGCTGAAAATATGTAGTCGCGAAGTCATTTCGAGAAATTGACGGTTTAAGTTTCTGTTTCCAAATTCAAACAGATGTATCTTCGCCAATAGTTGTCAGAAGTCAAAATTGTTTTTAACATTATGAAGCCCTTTTTATATATTTTGATTCTGCATCAAAAGCTGAAAATATGTAGTCTCGAAGTCAATTCGAGAAATTAACTTTTAAGTTTCTGTTTCCAAATTCAAACGGATGTATCTTCGCCAATAATTGTCAGAAGTTAGAGTTTCTTTCAAAATTATGAAGCCCTTCTTATATATTTTGACTCTGCATCAAAAGCTGGAAATATGTAGTCTCGAAGTCATTTCGAGAAATTGACGTTTTAAGTTTCTGTTTCCAAATTCAAACGGTTGTATCTTCGCCAATAATTGTCAGAAGTTAGAATTTCTTTCAACATTATGAAGCCCTTTTTATATATTTTAACTCTGCATCAAAAGCTGAAAATATGTTATCTCGAAGTCATTTCGAGAAATTGACGTTTTAAGTTTCTGTTTCCAAATTCAAACGAATGTATCTTCGTCAATAATTGTCAGAAGTTAGAATTTCTTTCAACATTATGAAGCCCTTTTTATATATTTTGATCCTGCATCAAAAGCTGAAAATATGTAGTCTCGAAGTCATTTCAAGAAATCGACGTTTTAAGTCTCTGTTTCCAAATTCAAACGGATGTATCTTCGCCAATAATTGTCAGAAGTTAGAATTTCTTTCAACATTATGAAGCCCTTTTTATATATTTTGACTCTGCATCAAAAGCTGAAAATATGTAGTCTCGAAGTCATTTCGAGAAATTGACGTTTTAAGTTTCTGTTTCCAAATTCAAACGGATGTATCTTCGTCAATAATTGTCAGAAGTTAGAATTTCTTTCAACATTATGAAGCCCTTTTTATATATTTTGACTCTGCATCAAAAGCTGAAAATATGTAGTCTCGAAGTCATTTCGAGAAATTGACGTTTTAAGTTTCTGTTTCCAAATTCAAACGGATGTATCTTCGCCAATAATTGTCAGAAGTTAGAATTTCTTTCAACATTATGAAGCCCTTTTTATATATTTTGATTCTGCATCAAACGCTGAAAATATGTCGTCTCGAAGTCATTTCGAGAAATTAACTTTTAAGTTTCTGTTTCCAAATTCAAACGGATGTATCTTCGCCAATAATTGTCAGAAGCTAGAATTTCTTTCAACATTATGAAGCCCTTTTTATATTTTTTGATTCTGCATCAAAAGCTGAAAATATGTAGTCTCGAAGTCATTTCGAGAAATTAACGGTTTAAGTTTCTGTTTCCAAATTCAAACAGATGTATCTTCGCTAAAAATTGTCAGAAGTCAAAATTGTTTTCAACATTATGAAGCCCTTTTTATATATTTTGATTCTGCATCAAAAGCTGAAAATATGTAGTCTCGAAGTCATTTCGAGAAATTGACGTTTTAAGTTTCTGTTTCCAAATTCAAACGGATGTATCTTCGCCAATAATTGTCAGAAGTTAGAATTTCTTTCAACATTATGAAGCCCTTTTTATATATTTTGACTCTGCATCAAAAGCTGAAAATATGTAGTCGCGAAGTCATTTTGAGAAATTGACGTTTTAAGTTTCTGTTTCCAAATTCAAACGGATGTATCTTCGCCAATAATTGTCAGAAGTTAGAATTTCTTTCAACATTATGAAGCCCTTTTTATATATTTTGATTCTGCATCAAAAGCTGAAAATATGTAGTCTCGAAGTCATTTCCAGAAATTGACGTTTTAAGTTTCTGTTTCCAAATTCAAACGAATGTATCTTCGCCAATAATTGTCAGAAGCTAGAATTTCTTTCAACATTATGAAGCCCTTTTTATATATTTTGACTCTGCATCAAAAGCTGAAAATATGTAGTCTCGAAGTCATTTCGAGAAATTGACGTTTTAAGTTTCTGTTTCCAAATTCAAACAGATGTATCTTCGCCAATAATTGTCAGAAGTCAAAATTGTTTTCAACATTATGAAGCCCTTTTTATATATTTTGATTCTGCATCAAAAGCTGAAAATATGTAGTCTCGAAGTCAATTCGAGAAATTAACTTTAAGTTTCTGTTTCCAAATTCAAACGGATGTATCTTCGCCAATAATTGTCAGAAGTTAGAGTTTCTTTCAAAATTATGAAGCCCTTTTTATATATTTTGACTCTGCATCAAAAGCTGGAAATATGTAGTCTCGAAGTCATTTCGAGAAATTGACGTTTTAAGTTTCTGTTTCCAAATTCAAACGGTTGTATCTTCGCCAATAATTGTCAGAAGTTAGAATTTCTTTCAACATTATGAAGCCCTTTTTATATATTTTAACTCTGCATCAAAAGCTGAAAATATGTCGTCTCGAAGTCATTTCGAGAAATTGACGTTTTAAGTTTCTGTTTCCAAATTCAAACGAATGTATCTTCGCCAATAATTGTCAGAAGTTAGAATTTCTTTCAACATTATGAAGCCCTTTTTATATATTTTGATTCTGCATCAAAAGCTGAAAATATGTAGTCTCGAAGTCAATTCGAGAAATTAACGTTTTAAGTTTCTGTTTCCAAATTCAAACGGATGTATCTTCGCCAATAATTGTCAGAAGTTAGAATTTCTTTCAACATTATGAAGTACATCTTATATATTTTGATTTTGCATCAAAAGCTGAAAATATGTAGTCTCGAAGTCATTTCGAGAAATTGACGTTTTAAGTTTCTGTTTCCAAATTCAAACGGATGTATCTTCGCCAATAATTGTCAGAAGTTAGAATTTCTTTCAACATTATGAAGCCTTTTTATATATTTTGACTCTGCATCAAAAGCTGAAAATATGTAGTCTCGAAGTCATTTCGAGAAATTGACGTTTTAAGTTTCTGTTTCCAAATTCAAACGGATGTATCTTCGCCAATAATTGTCAGAAGTTAGAATTTCTTTCAACATTATGAAGCCCTTTTTATATATTTTGATTCTGCATCAAAAGCTGAAAATATGTCGTCTCGAAGTCATTTCGAGAAATTAACTTTTAAGTTTCTGTTTCCAAATTCAAACGGTTGTATCTTCGCCAATAATTGTCAGAAGTTAGAATTTCTTTCAACATTATGAAGCCCTTTTTATATATTTTGATTCTACATCAAAAAATGAATATATGTAGTCTCGAAGTCAATTCGAGAAATTAACGTTTTAAGTTTCTGTTTCCAAATTCAAACGGATGTATCTTCGCCAATAATTGTCAGAAGTTAGAATTTCTTTCAACATTATGAAGTCCTTCTTATATATTTTGATTTTGCATCAAAAGCTGAAAATATGTAGTCTCGAAGTCATTTCGAGAAATTGACGTTTTAAGTTTCTGTTTCCAAATTCAAACGGATGTATCTTCGCCAATAATTGTCAGAAGTTAGAATTTCTTTCAACATTATGAAGCCCTTTTTATATATTTTGACTCTGCATCAAAAGCTGAAAATATGTAGTCTCGAAGTCATTTCGAGAAATTGACGTTTTAAGTTTCTGTTTCCAAATTCAAACGAATGTATCTTCGCCAATAATTGTCAGAAGTTAGAATTTCTTTCAACATTATGAAGCCCTTTTTATATATTTTGATTCTGCATCAAAAGCTGAAAATATGTAGTCTCGAAGTCAATTCGAGAAATTAACGTTTTAAGTTTCTGTTTCCAAATTCAAACGGATGTATCTTCGCCAATAATTGTCAGAAGTTAGAATTTCTTTCAACATTATGAAGTCCTTCTTATATATTTTGATTTTGCATCAAAAGCTGAAAATATGTAGTCTCGAAGTCATTTCGAGAAATTGACGTTTTAAGTTTCTGTTTCCAAATTCAAACGGATGTATCTTCGCCAATAATTGTCAGAAGTTAGAATTTCTTTCAACATTATGAAGCCCTTTTTATATATTTTGACTCTGCATCAAAAGCTGACAATATGTAGTCTCGAAGTCATTTCGAGAAATTGACGTTTTAAGTTTCTGTTTCCAAATTCAAACGGATGTATCTTCGTCAATAATTGTCAGAAGTTAGAATTTCTTTCAACATTATGAAGCCCTTTTTATATATTTTGACTCTGCATCAAAAGCTGAAAATATGTCGTCTCGAAGTCATTTCGAGAAATTAACTTTTAAGTTTCTGTTTCCAAATTCAAACGGTTGTATCTTCGCCAAAAATTGTCAGAAGCTAGAATTTCGTTCAAAATTATGAAGCCCTTTTTATATATTTTTGATTCTGCATCAAAAGCTGAAAATATGTAGTCTCGAAGTCATTTCGAGAAATTAACGGTTTAAGTTTCTGTTTCCAAATTCAAACAGATGTATCTTCGCTAAAAATTGTCAGAAGTCAAAATTGTTTTCAACATTATGAAGCCCTTTTTATATATTTTGATTCTGCATCAAAAGCTGAAAATATGTAGTCTCGAAGTCAATTCGAGAAATTAACTTTTAAGTTTCTGTTTCCAAATTCAAACGGATGTATCTTCGCCAATAATTGTCATAAGTTAGAATTTCTTTCAACATTATGAAGCCCTTTTTATATATTTTGATTCTACATCAAAAGCTGAATATATGTAGTCTCGAAGTCAATTCGAGAAATTAACGTTTTAAGTTTCTGTTTCCAAATTCAAACGGATGTATCTTCGCCAATAATTGTCAGAAGTTAGAATTTCTTTCAACATTATGAAGTCCTTCTTATATATTTTGATTTTGCATCAAAAGCTGAAAATATGTAGTCTCGAAGTCATTTCGAGAAATCGACGTTTTAAGTTTCTGTTTCCAAATTGAAACGGATGTACCTTCGCCAATGATTGTCAGAAGTTAGAATTTCTTTCAAAATTATGAAGCCCTTTTTATATATTTTGATTCTGCATCAAAAGCTGAAAATATGTAGTCTCGAAGTCAATTCGAGAAATTGACGTTTTAAGTTTCTGTTTCCAAATTCAATCGGATGTATCTTCGCCAATAATTGTCAGAAGTTAGAATTTCTTTCAACATTATGAAGCCCTTTTTATATATTTTGACCCTGCATCAAAAGCTGAAAATATGTAGTCGCGAAGTCATTTTGAGAAATTGACGTTTTAAGTTTCTGTTTCCAAATTCAAACGGATGTATCTTCGCCAATAATTGTCAGAAGTTAGAATTTCTTTCAACATTATGAAGCCCTTTTTATATATTTTGACCCTGCATCAAAAGCTGAAAATATGTAGTCTCGAAGTCATTTCGAGAAATTGACGTTTTAAGTTTCTGTTTCCAAATTCAAACGAATGTATCTTCGCCAATAATTGTCAGAAGTTAGAATTTCTTTCAACATTATGAAGCCCTTTTTATATATTTTGACTCTGCATCAAAAGCTGAAAATATGTAGTCTCGAAGTCATTTCGAGAAATTAACGTTTTAAGTTTCTGTTTCCAAATTCAAACAGATGTATCTTCGCCAATAATTGTCAGAAGTCAAAATTGTTTTCAACATTATGAAGCCCTTTTTATATATTTTGACTCTGCATCAAAAGCTGAAAATATGTAGTCTCGAAGTCATTTCGAGAAATTGACGTTTTAAGTTCCTGTTTCCAAATTCAAACGGATGTATCTTCGCCAATAATTGTCAGAAGTTAGAATTTCTTTCAAAATTATGAAGCCCTTTTTATATATTTTGATTCTGCATCAAAAGCTGAAATTATGTAGTCTCGAAGTCATTTCGAGAAATTGAAGTTTTAAGTTTCTGTTTCCAAATTCAAACGGATGTATCTTCGCCAATAATTGTCAGAAGTTAGAATTTCTTTCAACATTATGAAGCCCTTTTTATATATTTTAACTCTGCATCAAAAGCTGAAAATATGTAGTCTCGAAGTCATTTCGAGAAATTGACGTTTTAAGTTTCTGTTTCCAAATTCAAGCGGATGTATCTTCGCCAATAATTGTCAGAAGTTAGAATTTCTTTCAACATTATGAAGCCCTTTTTATATATTTTGATTCTGCATCAAAAGCTGAAAATATGTAGTCTCGAAGTCATTTCGAGAAATTGACGTTTTAAGTTTCTGTTTCCAAATTCAAACGGATGTATCTTCGCCAATAATTGTCAGAAGTTAGAATTTCTTTCAACATTATGAAGTCCTTCTTATATATTTTGATTTTGCATCAAAAGCTGAAAATATGTCGTCTCGAAGTCATTTCGAGAAATTGACTTTTTAAGTTTCTGTTTCCAAATTCAAACGAATGTCTCTTCGCCAATAATTGTCAGAAGCTAGAATTTCTTTCAACATTATGAAGCCCTTTTTATATATTTTGACTCTGCATCAAAAGCTGAAAATATGTAGTCTCGAAGTCATTTCGAGAAATTGACGTTTTAAGTTTCTGTTTCCAAATTCAAACGGTTGTATCTTCGCCAATAATTGTCAGAAGTTAGAATTTCTTTCAACATTATGAAGCCCTTTTTATATATTTTGATTCTGCATCAAAAGCTGAAAATATGTCGTCTCGAAGTCATTTCGAGAAATTAACTTTTAAGTTTCTGTTTCCAAATTCAAACGGATGTATCTTCGCCAATAATTGTCAGAAGCTAGAATTTCTTTCAACATTATGAAGCCCTTTTTATATTTTTTTGATTCTGCATCAAAAGCTGAAAATATGTAGTCTCGAAGTCATTTCGAGAAATTAACGGTTTAAGTTTCTGTTTCCAAATTCAAACAGATGTATCTTCGCTAAAAATTGTCAGAAGTCAAAATTGTTTTCAACATTATGAAGCCCTTTTTATATATTTTGATTCTGCATCAAAAGCTGAAAATATGTAGTCTCGAAGTCAATTCGAGAAATTAACTTTTAAGTTTCTGTTTCCAAATTCAAACGGATGTATCTTCGCCAATAATTGTCATAAGTTAGAATTTCTTTCAACATTATGAAGCCCTTTTTATATATTTTGATTCTGCATCAAAAGCTGAATATATGTAGTCTCGAAGTCAATTCGAGAAATTAACGTTTTAAGTTTCTGTTTCCAAATTCAAACGGATGTATCTTCGCCAATAATTGTCAGAAGTTAGAATTTCTTTCAACATTATGAAGTCCTTCTTATATATTTTGATTTTGCATCAAAAGCTGAAAATATGTAGTCTCGAAGTCATTTCGAGAAATTGACGTTTTAAGTTTCTGTTTCCAAATTCAAACGGATGTATCTTCGCCAATAATTGTCAGAAGTTAGAATTTCTTTCAACATTATGAAGCCCTTTTTATATATTTTGATTCTGCATCAAAAGCTGAAAATATGTTGTCTCGAAGTCATTTCGAGAAATTGACGTTTTAAGTTTCTGTTTCCAAATTCAAACGAATGTATCTTCGCCAATATTTGTCAGAAGCTAGAATTTCTTTCAACATTATGAAGTCCTTCTTATATATTTTGATTTTGCATCAAAAGCTGAAAATATGTAGTCTCGAAGTCATTTCGAGAAATTGACGTTTTAAGTTTCTGTTTCCAAATTCAAACGGTTGTATCTTCGCCAATAATTGTCAGAAGTTAGAATTTCTTTCAACATTATGAAGCCCTTTTTATATATTTTAACTCTGCATCAAAAGCTGAAAATATGTCGTCTCGAAGTCATTTCGAGAAATTAACGTTTTAAGTTTCTGTTTCCAAATTCAAACGGATGTATCTTCGCCAATAATTGTCAGAAGTTAGAATTTCTTTCAAAATTATGAAGCCCTTTTTATATATTTTGATTCTGCATCAAAAGCTGAAAATATGTAGTCTCGAAGTCATTTCGAGAAATTGACGTTCTAAGTTTCTGTTTCCAAATTCAAACGGTTGTATCTTCGCCAATAATTGTCAGAAGTTAGAATTTCTTTCAACATTATGAAGCCCTTTTTATATATTTTGATTCTGCATCAAAAGCTGAAAATATGTCGTCTCGAAGTCATTTCGAGAAATTGACTTTTAAGTTTCTGTTTCCAAATTCAAACGGATGTATCTTCGCCAATAATTGTCAGAAGCTAGAATTTCTTTCAACATTATGAAGCCCTTTTTATATATTTTGATTCTACATCAAAAGCTGAATATATGTAGTCTCGAAGTCATTTCGAGAAATTGACGTTTTAAGTTTCTGTTTCCAAATTCAAACGGATGTATCTTCGCCAATAATTGTCAGAAGTTAGAATTTCTTTCAACATTATGAAGTCCTTCTTATATATTTTGACTGCATCAAAAGCTGAAAATATGTAGTCTCGAAGTCATTTCGAGAAATTGACGTTTTAAGTTTCTGTTTCCAAATTCAAACGGATGTATCTTCGCCAATAATTGTCAGAAGTTAGAATTTCTTTCAACATTATGAAGCCCTTTTTATATATTTTGACTCTGCATCAAAAGCTGAAAATATGTCTCGAAGTCATTTCGAGAAATTAACGGTTTAAGTTTCTGTTTCCAAATTCAAACAGATGTATCTTCGCCAATAATTGTCAGAAGTCAAAATTGTTTTCAACATTATGAAGCCCTTTTTATATATTTTGATTCTGCATCAAAAGCTGAAATATGTAGTCTCGAAGTCAATTCGAGAAATTAACTTTTAAGTTTCTGTTTCCAAATTCAAACGGATGTATCTTCGCCAATAATTGTCAGAAGTTAGAATTTCTTTCAACATTATGAAGCCCTTTTTATATATTTTGACTCTGCATCAAAAGCTGAAAATATGTAGTCTCGAAGTCATTTCGAGAAATTGACGTTTTAAGTTTCTGTTTCCAAATTCAAACGGATGTATCTTCGCCAATAATTGTCAGAAGTTAGAATTTCTTTCAACATTATGAAGCCCTTTTTATATATTTTGACTCTGCATCAAAGGCTGAAAATATGTAGTCTCGAAGTCATTTCGAGAAATTGACGTTTTAAGTTTCTGTTTCCAAATTCAAACGGATGTATCTTCGCCAATAATTGTCAGAAGTTAGAATTTCTTTCAACATAATGAAGCCCTCTTTATATATTTTGACTCTGCATCAAAAGCTGAAAATATGTAGTCTCGAAGTCATTTCGAGAAATTGACGTTTTAAGTTTCTGTTTCCAAATTCAAACGAATGTATCTTCGCCAATAATTGTCAGAAGTTAGAATTTCTTTCAACATTATGAAGCCCTTTTTATATATTTTGATTCTGCGTCAAAAACTGAAAATATGTAGTCTCGAAGTCATTTCGAGAAATTGAAGTTTTAAGTTTCTGTTTCCAAATTCAAACGGATGTATCTTCGCCAATAATTGTCAGAAGCTAGAACTTCTTTCAAAATTATGAAGCCCTTTTTATATATTTTGATTCTGCATCAAAAGCTGAAAATATGTAGTCTGGAAGTCATTTCGAGAAATTGACGTTTTAAGTTTCTGTTTCCAAATTCAAACGGATGTATCTTCGCCAATAATTGTCAGAACTCAGAATTTCTTTCAACATTATGAAGCCCTTTTTATATATTTTGATTCTGCATCAAAAGCTGAAAATATGTAGTCTCGAAGTCATTTCGAGAAATTGACGTTTTAAGTTTCTGTTTCCAAATTCAAACGGATGTATCTTCGCCAATAATTGTCAGAAGTTAGAATTTCTTTCAACATTATGAAGCCCTTTTTATATATTTTGATTCTGCATCAAAAGCTGAAAATATGTAGTCTCGAAGTCATTTCGAGAATTTGACGTTTTAAGTTTCTGTTTCCAAATTCAAACGGATGTATCTTCGCCAATAATTGTCAGAAGTTAGAATTTCTTTCAACATTATGAAGCCCTTTTTATATAATTTGACTCTGCATCAAAAGCTTAAAATATGTAGTCTCGGAGTCATTACGAGAAATTGACGTTTTAAGTTTCTGTTTCCAAATTCAAACGGATGTATCTTCGCCAATAATTGTCAGAAGTTAGAATTTCTTTCAACATTATGAAGCCCTTTTTATATATTTTGACTCTGCATCAAAAGCTGAAAATATGTAGTCTCGAAGTCATTTCGAGAAATTGACGTTTTAAGTTTCTGTTTCCAAATTCAAACGGATGTATCTTCGCCAATAATTGTCAGACGTTAGAATTTCTTTCAACATTATGAAGCCCTTTTTATATATTTTGACTCTGCATCAAAAGCTGAAAATATGTAGTCTCGAAGTCATTTCGAGAAATTGATGTTTTAAGTTTCTGTTTCCAAATTCAAACGGATGTATCTTCGCCAATAATTGTCAGAAGTTAGAATTTCTTTCAGAATTATGAAGCCCTTTTTATATATTTTGATTCTGCATCAAAAGCTGAAAATATGTAGTCTCGAAGTCATTTCGAGAAATTGACGTTTTAAGTTTCTGTTTCCAAATTCAAACGGATGTATCTTCGCCAATAATTGTCAGAAGTTAGAATTTCTTTCAACATTATGAAGCCCTTTTTATATATTTTGATTCTGCATCGAAAGCTGAAAATATGTAGTCTCGAAGTCATTTCGAGAAATTGACGTTTTAAGTTTCTGTTTCCAAATTCAAACGGATGTACCTTCGCCAATAATTGTCAGAAGTTAGAATTTCTTTCAACATTATGAAGCCCTTTTTATAAATTTTGATTCTGCATCAAAAGCTGAAAATATGTAGTCTCGAAGTCATTTCGAGTAATTGACGTTTTAAGTTTCTGTTTCCAAATTCAAACGGATGTATCTTCGCCAATAATTGTCAGAAGTTAGAATTTCTTTCAACAGTATGAAGCCCTTTTTATATATTTTGACTCTGCATCAAAAGCTGAAAATAAGTCATTTCGAGAAATTGGCGTTTTAAGTTTCTGTTTCCAAATTCAAACGGATGTATCTTCGCCAATAATTGTCAGAAGTCAGAATTTCTTTCAACATTATGAAGCCCTTTTTATATATTTTGATTCTGCATCAAAAGCTGAAAATATGTAGTCTCGAAGTCATTTCGAGAAATTGACGTTTTAAGTTTCTGTTTCCAAATTCAAACGGATGTATCTTCGCCAATAATTGTCAGAAGTTAGAATTTCTTTCAACATTATGAAGCCCTTTTTATATATTTTGATTCTGCATCAAAAGCTGAAAATATGTTGTCTCGAAGTCATTGCGAGAAATTGACATTTTAAGTTTCTGTTTCCAAATTCAAACGGATGTATCTTCGCCAATAATTGTCAGAAGTCAGAATTTCTTTCAACATTATGAAGCCCTTTTTATATATTTTGATTCTGCATCAAAAGCTGCAAATATGTCGTCTCGAAGTCATTTCGAGAAATTGACGTTTTAAGTTTCTGTTTCCAAATTCAAACGGATGTATCTTCGCCAATAATTGTCAGAAGTTAGAATTTCTTTCAACATTATGAAGCCCTTTTTATATATTTTGACTCTGCATCAAAAGCTGAAAATATGTAGTCTCGAAGTCATTTCGAGAAATTGACGTTTTAAGTTTCTGTTTCCAAATTCAAACGGATGTATCTTCGCCAATAATTGTCAGAAGTTAGAATTTCTTTCAACATTATGAAGCCCTTTTTATATATTTTGACTCTGCATCAAAAGCTGAAATTATGTAGTCTCGAAGTCATTTCGAGAAATTGACGTTTTAAGTTTCTGTTTCCAAATTCAAACGGATGTATCTTCGCCAATAATTGTCAGAAGTTAGAATTTCTTTCAACATTATGAAGCCCTTTTTATATATTTTGACTCTGCATCAAAAGCTGAAAATAAGTCATTTCGAGAAATTGGCGTTTTAAGTTTCTGTTTCCAAATTCAAACGGATGTATCTTCGCCAATAATTGTCAGAAGTTAGAATTTCTTTCAACAATATGAAGCCCTTTTTATATATTTTGACTCTGCATCAAAAGCTGAAAATATGTAGTCTCGAAGTCATTTCGAGAAATTGACGTTTTAAGTTTCTGTTTCCAAATTCAAACGGATGTATCTTCGCCAATAATTGTCAGAAGTTAGAATTTCTTTCAACAGTATGAAGCCCTTTTTATATATTTTGACTCTGCATCAAAAGCTGAAATTATGTAGTCTCGAAGTCATTTCGAGAAATTGACGTTTTAAGTTTCTGTTTCCAAATTCAAACGGATGTATCTTCGCCAATAATTGTCAGAAGTCAGAATTTCTTTCAACATTATGAAGCCCTTTTTATATATTTTGATTCTGCATCAAAAGCTGAAAATATGTAGTCTCGAAGTCATTTCGAGAAATTGACGTTTTAAGTTTCTGTTTCCAAATTCAAACGGATGTATCTTCGCCAATAATTGTCAGAAATTAGAATTTCTTTCAACATTATGAAGCCCTTTTTATATATTTTGACTCTGCATCAAAAGCTGAAAATATGTAGTCTCGAAGTCATTTCGAGAAATTGACATTTTAAGTTTCTGTTTCCAAATTCAAACGGATGTATCTTCGCCAATAATTGTCAGAAGTTAGTATTTCTTTCAACAGTATGAAGCCCTTTTTATATATTTTGACTCGGCATCAAAAGCTGAAAATATGTAGTCTCGAAGTCATTTCGAGAAATTGACGTTTTAAGTTTCTGTTTCCAAATTCAAACGGATGTATCTTCGCCAATAATTGTCAGAAGTTAGAATTTCTTTCAACATTATGAAGCCCTTTTTATATATTTTGACTCTGCATCAAAAGCTGAAAATATGTAATCTCGAAGTCAATTCGAGAAATTGACGTTTTAAGTTTCTGTTTCCAAATTCAAACGGATGTATCTTCGCCAATAATTGTCAGAAGTTAGAATTTCTTTCAACATTATGAAGCCCTTTTTATATATTTTGATTCTGCATCAAAAGCTGAAAATATGTAGTCTCGAAGTCATTTCGAGAAACTGACGTTTTAAGTTTCTGTTTCCAAATTCAAACGGATGTATCTTCGCCAATAATTGTCAGAAGTTAGAATTTCTTTCAACATTATGAAGCCCTTTTTATATATTTTGATTCTGCATCAAAAGCTGAAAATATGTAGTCTCGAAGTCATTTCGAGAAATTGACGTTTTAAGTTTCTGTTTCCAAATTCAAACAGATGTATCTTCGCCAATAATTGTCAGAAGTTAGAATTTCTTTCAACATTATGAAGCCCTTTTTATATATTTTGATTCTGCATCATAAGCTGAAAATATGTAGTCTCGAAGTCAATTCGAGAAATTAACTTTTAAGTTTCTGTTTCCAAATTCAAACGGATGTATCTTCGCCAATAATTGTCAGAAGTTAGAATTTCTTTCAACATTATGAAGCCCTTTTCATATATTTTGATTCTGCATCAAAAGCTGAAAATATGTAGTCTCGAAGTCATTTCGAGAAATTGACGTTTTAAGTTTCTGTTTCCAAATTCAAACGGATGTATCTTCGCCAATAATTGTCAGAAGTTAGAATTTCTTTCAACATTATGAAGCCCTTTTTATATATTTTGATTCTGCATCAAAAGCTGAAAATATGTAGTCTCGAAGTCATTTCGAGAAATTGACGTTTTAAGTTTCTGTTTCCAAATTCAAACGAATGTATCTTCGCCAATAATTGTCAGAAGCTAGAATTTCTTTCAACATTATGAAGCCCTTTTTATATATTTTGATTCTGCATCAAAAGCTGAAAATATGTAGTCTCGAAGTCATTTCGAGAAATTAACGGTTTAAGTTTCTGTTTCCAAATTCAAACAGATGTATCTTCGCCAATAATTGTCAGAAGTCAAAATTGTTTTCAACATTATGAAGCCCTTTTTATATATTTTGATTCTGCATCAAAAGCTGAAAATATGTTGTCTCGAAGTCAATTCGAGAAATTAACTTTTAAGTTTCTGTTTCCAAATTCAAACGGATGTATCTTCGCCAATAATTGTCAGAAGTTAGAGTTTCTTTCAAAATTATGAAGCCCTTTTTATATATTTTGACTCTGCATCAAAAGCTGGAAATATGTAGTCTCGAAGTCATTTCGAGAAATTGACGTTTTAAGTTTCTGTTTCCAAATTCAAACGGTTGTATCTTCGCCAATAATTGTCAGAAGTTAGAATTTCTTTCAACATTATGAAGCCCTTTTTATATATTTTAACTCTGCATCAAAAGCTGAAAATATGTCGTCTCGAAGTCATTTCGAGAAATTGACGTTTTAAGTTCCTGTTTCCAAATTCAAACGGATGTATCTTCGCCAACAATTGTCAGAAGTTAGAATTTCTTTCAACATTATGAATCCCTTTTTATATATTTTGACTCTGCATCAAAAGCTGAAAATATGTAGTCTCGAAGTCATTTCGAGAAATTGACGTTTTAAGTTTCTGTTTCCAAATTCAAACGGTTGTATCTTCGCCAATAATTGTCAGAAGTTAGAATTTCTTTCAAAATTATGAAGCCTTTTTATATATTTTGATTCTGCATCAAAAGCTGAAAATATGTAGTCTCGAAGTCATTTCGAGAAATTGACGTTTTAAGTTCCTGTTTCCAAATTCAAACGGATGTATCTTCGCCAATAATTGTCAGAAGTTAGAATTTCTTTCAACATTATGAAGCCCTTTTTATATATTTTGATTCTGCATCAAAAGCTGAAAATATGTAGTCTCGAAGTCATTTCGAGAAATTGACGTTTTAAGTTTCTGTTTCCAAATTCAAACGGATGTATCTTCGCCAATAATTGTCAGAAGTCAGAATTTCTTTCAAAATTATGAAGCCCTTTTTATATATTTTGATTCTGCATCAAAAGCTGAAAATATGTAGTCTCGAAGTCATTTCGAGAAATTGACGTTTTAAGTTTCTGTTTCCAAATTCAAACGGATGTATCTTCGCCAACAATTGTCAGAAGTTAGAATTTCTTTCAACATTATGAAGCCCTTTTTATATATTTTGACTCTGCATCAAAAGCTGAAAATATGTAGTCTCGAAGTCATTTCGAGAAATTGACGTTTTAAGTTCCTGTTTCCAAATTCAAACGGATGTATCTTCGCCAATAATTGTCAGAAGTTAGAATTTCTTTCAACATTATGAAGCCCTTTTTATATATTTTGACTCTGCATCAAAAGCTGAAAATATGTAGTCTCGAAGTCATTTCGAGAAATTGACGTTTTAAGCTCCTGTTTCCAAATTCAAACGGATGTATCTTCGCCAATAATTGTCAGAAGTTAGAATTTCTTTCAACATTATGAAGCCCTTTTTATATATTTTGATTCTGCATCAAAAGCTGAAAATATGTAGTCTCGAAGTCATTTCGAGAAATTGACGTTTTAAGTTTCTGTTTCCAAATTCAAACGGATGTATCTTCGCCAATAATTGTCAGAAGTTAGAATTTCTTTCAACATTATGAAGCCCTTTTTATATATTTTGATTCTGCATCAAAAGCTGAAAATATGTAGTCTCGAAGTCATTTCGAGAAATTGACGTTTTAAGTTTCTGTTTCCAAATTCAAACGGATGTATCTTCGCCAATAATTGTCAGAAGTTAGAATTTCTTTCAACATTATGAAGCCCTTTTTATATATTTTGATTCTGCATCAAAAGCTGAAAATATGTAGTCTCGAAGTCATTTCGAGAAATTGACGTTTTAAGTTTCCTGTTTCCAAATTCAAACGGATGTATCTTCGCCAATAATTGTCAGAAGTTAGAATTTCTTTCAACATTATGAAGCCCTTTTTATATATTTTGACTCTGCATCAAAAGCTGAAAATATGTAGTCTCGAAGTCATTTCGAGAAATTGACGTTTTAAGTTTCTGTTTCCAAATTCAAACGGATGTATCTTCGCCAATAATTGTCAGAAGTTAGAATTTCTTTCAACATTATGAAGCCCTTTTTATATATTTTGATTCTGCATCAAAAGCTGAAAATATGTAGTCTCGAAGTCATTTCGAGAAATTGACGTTTTAAGTTTCTGTTTCCAAATTCAAACGGATGTATCTTCGCCAATAATTGTCAGAAGTTAGAATTTCTTTCAACATTATGAAGCCCTTTTTATATATTTTGATTCTGCATCAAAAGCTGAAAATATGTAGTCTCGAAGTCATTTCGAGAAATTGACGTTTTAAGTTTCTGTTTCCAAATTCAAACGGATGTATCTTCGCCAATAATTGTCAGAAGTTAGAATTTCTTTCAACATTATGAACCCCTTTTTATATATTTTGATTCTGCATCAAAAGCTGAAAATATGTAGTCTCGAAGTCATTTCGAGATATTGGCGGTTTAAGTTTCCTGTTTCCAAATTCAACGGATGTATCTTCGCCAAATAATTGCCAGAAGTTAGAATTTCTTTCAACATTATGAAGCCCCCTTTTATATATTTTGACTCTGCATCAAAAGCTGAAAATATGTAGTCTCGAAGTCATTTCGAGAAATTGACGTTTTAAGTTTCTGTTTCCAAATTCAAACGGATGTATCTTCGCCAATAATTGTCAGAAGTCAGAATTGTCTTTCAACATTATGAAGCCCTTTTTATATATTTTGATTCTGCATCAAAAGCTGAAAATATGTAGTCGCGAAGTCATTTCGAGAAATCGACGTTTTAAGTTTCTGTTTCCAAATTCAAACGGATGTATCTTCGCCAATAATTGTCAGAAGCTAGAATTTCTTTCAACATTATGAAGCCCTTTTTATATATTTTGACCCTGCATCAAAAGCTGAAAATATGTAGTCTCGAAGTCATTTCGAGAAATTGACGTTTTAAGTTTCTGTTTCCAAATTCAAACGGATGTATCTTCGCCAATAATTGTCAGAAGTCAGAATTTCTTTCAACATTATGAAGCCCTTTTTATATATTTTGATTCTGCATCAAAAGCTGAAAATATGTAGTCTCGAAGTCATTTCGAGAAATTGACGTTTTAAGTTTCTGTTTCCAAATTCAAACGGATGTATCTTCGCCAATAATTGTCAGAAGTTAGAATTTCTTTCAAAATTATGAAGCCCTTTTTATATATTTTGATTCTGCATCAAAAGCTGAAAATATGTAGTCTCGAAGTCATTTCGAGAAATTGACGTTTTAAGTTTCTGTTTCCAAATTCAAACGGATGTATCTTCGCCAATAATTGTCAGAAGTTAGAATTTTTTTCAACATTATGAAGCCCTTTTTATATATTTTGATTCTGCATCAAAAGCTGAAAATATGTAGTCTCGAAGTCAATTCGAGAAATTGACGTTTTAAGTTTCTGTTTCCAAATTCAAACGGATGTATCTTCGCCAATAATTGTCAGAAGTTAGAATTTCTTTCAACATTATGAAGCCCTTTTTATATATTTTGATTCTGCATCAAAAGCTGAAAATATGTAGTCTCGAAGTCATTTCGAGAAATTGACGTTTTAAGTTTCTGTTTCCAAATTCCAACGGATGTATCTTCGCCAATAATTGTCAGAAGCTAGAATTTCTTTCAACATTATGAAGCCCTTTTTATATATTTTGATTCTGCATCAAAAGCTGAAAATATGTAGTCTCGAAGTCATTTCGAGAAATTGACGTTTTAAGTTTCTGTTTCCAAATTCAAACGGATGTATCTTCGCCAATAATTGTCAGAAGTCAAAATTGTCTTTCAACATTATGAAGCCCTTTTTATATATTTTGACTCTGCATCAAAAGCTGAAAATACTAGCAGGTAGTCTAGAAGTCATTTCGAGAAATTGACGTCCTAAGTTTCTGTTTCCAAATTCAAACGGAGGTATCTTCGCCAATAATTGTCAGAAGTTAGAATTTCTTTCAAAATTATGAAGCCCTTTTTATATATTTTGATTCAGCATCAAAAGCTGAAAATATGTAGTCTCGAAGTCATTTCGAGAAATTGACGTTTTAAGTTTCTGTTTCCAAATTCAAACGGATGTATCTTCGCCAATAATTGTCAGAAGCTAGAATTTCTTTCAACATTATGAAGCCCTTTTTATATATTTTGATTCTGCATCAAAAGCTGAAAATATGTAGTGTCGAAGTCATTTCGAGAAATTGACGTTTTAAGTTTCTGTTTCCAAATTCAAACGGATGTATCTTCAGCAATAATTGTCAGAAGCCAAAATTGTCTTTCAACATTATGAAGCCCTTTTTATATATTTTGATTCTGCAGCAAAAGCTGAAAATATGTAGTCTCGAAGTCAATTCGAGAAATTAACGTTTTAAGTTTCTGTTTCCAAATTCAAACGGATGTATCTTCGCCAATAATTGTCAGAAGTTAGAATTTCTTTCAAAATTATGAAGCCCTTTTTATATATTTTGATTCTGCATCAAAAGCTGAAAATATGTAGTCTCGAAGTCATTTCGAGAAATTGACGTTTTAAGTTTCTGTTTCCAAATTCAAACGGATGTATCTTCGCCAATAATTGTCAGAAGTTAGAATTTCTTTCAACATTATGAAGCCCTTTTTATATATTTTGACTCTGCATCAAAAGCTGAAAATATGTAGTCTCGAAGTCATTTCGAGAAATTGACGTTTTAAGTTTCTGTTTCCAAATTCAAACGGATGTATCTTCGCCAATAATTGTTAGAAGTTAGAATTTCTTTCAACATTATGAAGCCCTTTTTATATATTTTGATTCTGCATCAAAAGCTGAAAATATGTAGTCTCGAAGTCATTTCGAGAAATTGACGTTTTAAGTTTCTGTTTCCAAATTCAAACGGATGTATCTTCGACAATAATTGTCAGAAGTTAGAATTTCTTTCAACATTATGAAGCCCTTTTTATATATTTTGATTCTGCATCAAAAGCTGAAAATATGTAGTCTCGAAGTCATTTCGAGAAATTGACGTTTTAAGTTCCTGTTTCCAAATTCAAACGGATGTATCTTCGCCAATAATTGTCAGAAGTTAGAATTTCTTTCAACATTATGAAGCCCTTTTTATATATTTTGACTCTGCATCAAAAGCTGAAAATATGTAGTCTCGAAGTCATTTCGAGAAATTGACGTTTTAAGTTTCTGTTTCCAAATTCAAACGGATGTATCTTCGCCAATAATTGTCAGAAGTTAGAATTTCTTTCAACATTATGAAGCCCTTTTTATATATTTTGATTCTGCATCAAAAGCTGAAAATATGTAGTCTCGAAGTCATTTCGAGAAATTGACGTTTTAAGTTTCTGTTTCCAAATTCAAACGGATGTATCTTCGCCAATAATTGTCAGAAGTTAGAATTTCTTTCAACATTATGAAGCCCTTTTTATATATTTTGATTCTGCATCAAAAGCTGAAAATATGTAGTCTCGAAGTCATTTCGAGAAATTGACGTTTTAAGTTTCTGTTTCCAAATTCAAACGGATGTATCTTCGCCAATAATTGTCAGAAGTTAGAATTTCTTTCAACATTATGAAGCCCTTTTTATATATTTTGATTCTGCATCAAAAGCTGAAAATATGTAGTCTCGAAGTCATTTCGAGAAATTGACGTTTTAAGTTTCTGTTTCCAAATTCAAACGGATGTATATTCGCCAATAATTGTCAAAAGTTAGAATTTCTTTCAACATTATGAAGCCTTTTTATATTTTTTGACTCTGCTTCAAAAGCTGAAAATATGTAGTCTCGAAGTCATTTCGAGAAATTGACGTTTTAAGATTCTGTTTCCAAATTCAAACGGATGTATCTTGCCAATAATTGTCAGAAGTTAGAATTTCTTTCAAAATTATGAAGCCCTTTTATATATTTTGATTCTGCATCAAAAGCTGAAAATATGTAGTCTCGAAATCATTTCGAGAAATTAACGTTTTAAGTTACTGTTCCCAAATTCAAACGGATGTATCTTCGCCAATAATTGTCAGAAGTTAGAATTTCTTTCAACATTATGAAGCCCTTTTTATATATTTTGATTCTGCATCAAAAGCTGAAAATATGTAGTCTCGAAGTCATTTCGAGAAATTGACGTTTTAAGTTTCTGTTTCCAAATTCAAACGGATGTATCTTCGCCAATAATTGTCAGAAGTTAGAATTTCTTTCAACATTATGAAGCCCTTTTTATATATTTTGATTCTGCATCAAAAGCTGAAAATATGTAGTCTCGAAGTCATTTCGAGAAATTGACGTTTTAAGTTTCTGTTTCCAAATTCAAACGGATGTATCTTCGCCAATAATTGTCAGAAGTCAGAATTTCTTTCAACATTATGAAGCCCTTTTTATATATTTTGACTCTGCATCAAAAGCTGAAAATATGTAGTCTCGAAGTCATTTCGAGAAATTGACGTTTTAAGTTTCTGTTTCCAAATTCAAACGGATGTATCTTCGCCAATAATTGTCAGAAGTTAGAATTTCTTTCAACATTATGAAGCCCTTTTTATATATTTTGATTCTGCATCAAAAGCTGAAAATATGTAGTCTCGAAGTCATTTCGAGAAATTGACGTTTTAAGTTTCTGTTTCCAAATTCAAACGGATGTATCTTCGCCAATAATTGTCAGAAGTTAGAATTTCTTTCAAACATTATGAAGCCCTTTTTATATATTTTGATTCTGCATCAAAAAGCTGAAAATATGTAGTCTCGAAGTCATTTCGAGAAATTGACGTTTTAAGTTTCTGTTTCCAAATTCAAACGGATGTATCTTCGCCAAATAATTGTCAGAAGTTAGAATTTCTTTCAACATTATGAAGCCCTTTTTATATATTTTGACTGTGCATCAAAAGCTGAAAATATGTAGTCTCGAAGTCATTTCGAGAAATTGACGTTTTAAGTTTCTGTTTCCAAATTCAAACGGATGTATCTTCGCCAATAATTGTCAGAAGTTAGAATTTCTTTCAAAATTATGAAGCCCTTTTTATATATTTTGATTCTGCATCAAAAGCTGAAAATATGTAGTCTCGAAGTCATTTCGAGAAATTGACGTTTTAAGTTTCTGTTTCCAAATTCAAACGGATGTATCTTCGCCAATAATTGGCCGAAGTTAGAATTTCTTTCAACATTATGAAGCCCTTTTTATATAATTTGACTCTGCATCAAAAGCTGAAAATATGTAGTCTCGAAGTCATTCTGAGAAATTGACGTTTTAAGTTTCTGTTTCCAAATTCAAACGGATGTATCTTCGCCAATAATTGTCAGAAGTTAGAATTTCTTTCAACATTATGAAGCCCTTTTTATATATTTTGATTTTGCGTCAAAAGCTGAAAATATGTAGTCTCGAAGTCATTTCGAGAAATTGACGTTTTAAGTTCCTGTTTCCAAATTCAAACGGATGTATCTTCGCCAACAATTGTCAGAAGTTAGAATTTCTTTCAACATTATGAATCCCTTTTTATATTTTTTGACTCTGCATCAAAAGCTGAAAATATGTAGTCTCGAAGTCATTTCGAGAAATTGACGTTTTAAGTTTCTGTTTCCAAATTCAAACGGATGTATCTTCGCCAACAATTGTCAGAAGTTAGAATTTCTTTCAACATTATGAAGCCTTTTTATATATTTTGATTCTGCATCAAAAGCTGAAAATATGTAGTCTCGAAGTCATTTCGAGAAATTGACGTTTTAAGTTTCTGATTCCAAATTCCAACGGATGTATCTTCGCCAATAATTGTCAGAAGTCAGAATTTCTTTCAACATTATGAAGTCCTTTTTATATATTTTGATTTTGCATCAAAAGCTGAAAATATGTAATCTCGAAGTCATTTCGAGAAATTGACGTTTTAAGTTTCTGTTTCCAAATTCAAACGGATGTATCTTCGCCAATAATTGTCAGAAGTTAGAATTTCTTTCAAAATTATGAAGCCCTTTTTATATATTTTGATTCTGCATCAAAAGCTGAAATTATGTAGTCTCGGAGTCATTTCGAGAAATTGACGTTTTAAGTTTCTGATTCCAAATTCAAACGGATGTATCTTCGCCAACAATTGTCAGAAGTCAGAATTTCTTTCAACATTGTGAAGCCCTTTTTATATATTTTGATTCTGCATCAAAAGCTGAAAATATGTAGTCTCGAAGTCATTTCGAGAAATTGACGTTTTAAGTTTCTGTTTCCAAATTCAAACGGATGTATCTTCGCCAATAATTGTCAGAAGTTAGAATTTCTTTCAACATTATGAAGCCCTTTTTATATATTTTGATTCTGCATCAAAAGCTGACAATATGTAGTCTCGAAGTCAATTCGAGAAATTGACGTTTTAAGTTTCTGATTCCAAATTCCAACGGATGTATCTTGTCATAAGTTAGAATTTTTTTCAACATTATGAAGCCCTTTTTATATATTTTGATTTTGATTCAAAAGCTGAAAATATGTAGTCTCGAAGTCATTTCGAGAAATTGTCGTTTTAAGTTTCTGTTTCCAAATTCAAACGGATGTATCTTCGCCAATAATTGTCAGAAGTAAGAATTTCTTTCAACATTATGAATCCCTTTTTATATATTTTGACTCTGCATCAAAAGCTGAAAATATGTAGTCTCGAAGTCATTTCGAGAAATTGACGTTTTAAGTTTCTGTTCCCAAATTCAAACGGATGTATCTTCGCCAATAAGTGTCAGAAGTCAGAATTTCTTTCAACATTATGAGGCCCTTTTTATATATTTTGATTCTGCATCAAAAGCTGAAAATATGTAGTCTCGAAGTCATTTCGAGAAATTGACGTTTTAAGTTTCTGTTTCCAAATTCAAGCGGATGTATCTTCGCCAATAATTGTCAGAAGTTAGAATTTCTTTCAAAATTATGAAGCCTTTTTATATATTTTGATTCTGCATCAAAAGCTGAAAATATGTAGTCTCGAAGTCATTTCGAGAAATTGACGTTTTAAGTTTCTGATTCCAAATTCCAACGGATGTATCTTCGCCAATAATTGTCAGAAGTCAGAATTTCTTTCAACATTATGAAGCCCTTTTTATATATTTTGATTCTGCATCAAAAGCTGACAATATGTAGTCTCGAAGTCAATTCGAGAAATTGACGTTTTAAGTTTCTGTTCCCAAATTCAAACGGATGTATCTTGTCATAAGTTAGAATTTTTTTCAACATTATGAAGCCCTTTTTATATATTTTGATTTTGCATCAAAAGCTGAAAATATGTAGTCTCGAAGTCAATTCGAGAAATTAACGTTTTAAGTTTCTGATTCCAAATTCCAACGGATGTATCTTCGCCAATAATTGTCAGAAGTCAGAATTTCTTTCAAAATTATGAAGCCCTTTTTATAAATTTTGACTCTGCATCAAAAGCTGAAAATATGTAGTCTCGAAGTCATTTCGAGAAATTGACGTTTTAAGTTCCTGTTTCCAAATTCAAGCAGATGTATCTTCGCCAATAATTGTCAGAAGTTAGAATTTCTTTCAACATTATGAAGCCCTTTTTATATATTTTGATTCTGCATCAAAAGCTGAAAATATGTAGTCTCGAAGTCAATTCGAGAAATTAACGTTTTAAGTTTCTGTTCCCAAATTCAAACGGATGTATCTTCGCCAATAATTGTCAGAAGTTAGAATTTTTTTCAACATTATGAAGCCCTTTTTATATATTTTGATTTTGCATCAAAAGCTGAAAATATGTAGTCTCGAAGTCATTTCGAGAAATTGACGTTTTAAGTTTCTGCTTCCAAATTCAAACGGTTGTATCTTCGCCAATAATTGTCAGAAGTTAGAATTTCTTTCAACATTATGAAGCCCTTTTTATATATTTTGATTCTGCATCAAAAGCTGAAAATATGTAGTCTCGAAGTCATTTCGAGAAATTAACGTTTTAAGTTTCTGTTTCCAAATTCAAACGGATGTATCTTCGCCAATAATTGTCAGAAGTTAGAATTTCTTTCAACATTATGAAGCCCTTTTTATATATTTTGATTCTGCATCAAAAGCTGAAAATATGTAGTCTCGAAGTCAATTCGAGAAATTAACGTTTTAAGTTTCTGTTCCCAAATTCAAACGGATGTATCTTCGCCAATAATTGTCAGAAGTTAGAATTTCTTTCAACATTATGAAGCCCTTTTTATATATTATGATTCTGCATCAAAAGCTGAAAATATGTAGTCTCGAAGTCATTTCGAAAAATTGACGTTTTAAGTTCCTGTTTCCAAATTCAAACGGATGTATCTTCGCCAATAATTGTCAGAAGTTAGAATTTCTTTCAACATTATGAAGCCCTTTTTATATATTTTGACTCTGCATCAAAAGCTGAAAATATGTAGTCTCGAAGTCATTTCGAGAAATTGACGTTTTAAGTTTCGGTTTCCAAATTCAATCGGATGTATCTTCGCCAATAATTGTCAGAAGTTAGAATTTCTTTCAAAATTATGAAGCCTTTTTATATATTTTGATTCTGCATCAAAAGCTGAAAATATGTAGTCTCGAAGTCATTTCGAGAAATTGACGTTTTAAGTTTCTGATTCCAAATTCCAACGGATGTATCTTCGCCAATAATTGTCAGAAGTCAGAATTTCTTTCAACATTATGAAGCCCTTTTTATATATTTTGATTTTGCGTCAAAAGCTGAAAATATGTAGTCTCGAAGTCATTTCGAGAAATTGACGTTTTAAGTTTCTGTTTCCAAATTCAAACAGATGTATCTTCGCCAATAATTGTCAGAAGTTAGAATTTCTTTCAACATTATGAAGCCCTTTTTATATATTTTGATTCTGCATCAAAAGCTAAAAAATATGTAGTCTCGAAGTCATTTCGAGAAATTTACGTTTTAAGTTTCTGTTTCCAAATTCAAACGGATGTATCTTCGCCAATAATTGTCAGAAGTTAGAATTTCTTTCAACATTATGAAGCCTTTTTTATATATTTTGACTCTGCATCAAAAGCTGACAATATGTAGTCTCGAAGTCATTTCGAGAAATTGACGTTTTAAGTTTCTGTTTCCAAATTCAAACGGATGTATCTTCGCCAATAATTGTCAGAAGTTAGAATTTCTTTCAACATTATGAAGCCCTTTTTATATATTTTGATTCTGCTTCAAAAGCTGAAAATATGTAGTCTCGAAGTCATTTCGAGAAATCGACGTTTTAAGTTTCTGTTTCCAAATTGAAACGGATGTATCTTCGCCAATAATTGTCAGAAGTTAGAATTTCTTTCAAAATTATGAAGCCCTTTTTATATATTTTGATTCTGCATCAAAAGCTGAAAATATGTAGTCTCGAAGTCATTTCGAGAAATTGACGTTTAAGTTTCTGTTTCCAAATTCAAACGGATGTATCTTCGCCAATAATTGTCAGAAGTTAGAATTGTCTTTCAACATTATTGAAGCCCTTTTTATATATTTTTGATTCTGCATCAAAAGCTGAAAATATATGGTCTCGAAGTCAATTCGAGAAATTAACGTTTTAAGTTTCTGTTTCCAAATTCAAACAGATGTATCTTCGCCAATAATTGTCAGAAGTTAAAATTTCTTGCAACATTATGAAGCCCTTTTTATATATTTTGATTCTGCATCAAAAGCTGAAAATATGTAGTCTCGAAGTCAATTCGAGAAATTAACGTTTTAAGTTTCTGTTTCCAAATTCAAACGGATGTATCTTCGCCAATAATTGTCAGAAGTTAGAATTTCTTTCAACATTATGAAGCCCTTTTTATATATTTTGATTCTGCATCAAAAGCTGAAAATATGTAGTCTCGAAGTCAATTCGAGAAATTAACGTTTTAAGTTTCTGTTCCCAAATTCAAAAGGATGTATCTTCGCCAATAATTGTCAGAAGTTAGAATTTTTTTCAACATTATGAAGCCCTTTTTATATATTCTGATTTTGCATCAAAAGCTGAAAATATGTAGTCTCGAAGTCATTTCGAGAAATTGACGTTTTAAGTTTCTGTTTCCAAATTCAAACGGATGTATTTTCGCCAATAATTGTCAGAAGTTAGAATTTCTTTCAACATTATGAAGCCCTTTTTATATATTTTGATTCTGCATGAAAAGCTGAAAATATCTAGTCTCGAAGTCATTTCGAGAAATTGACGTTTTAAGTTTCTGTATCCAAATTCAAACCGACGTATCTTCGCCAATAATTGTCAGAGGTTGAAATTTCTTTCAACATTATGAAGCCTTTTTTATATATTTTGATTCTGCATCAAAAGCTGACAATATGTAGTCTCGAAGTCATTTCGAGAAATTGACGTTTTAAGTTTCTGTTTCCAAATTCAAACGGATGTATCTTCGCCAATAATTGTCAGAAGTTAGAATTTCTTTCAACATTAGGAAGCCCTTTTTATATATTATGATTCTGCATC
This sequence comes from Drosophila grimshawi, assembly GCF_018153295.1. Lineage (NCBI taxonomy): Eukaryota > Metazoa > Arthropoda > Insecta > Diptera > Drosophilidae > Drosophila > Drosophila grimshawi. The sequence continues at coordinate 24,924 of NW_025063814.1, read as the reverse complement.
AAAAGCTGAAAATATGTAGTCTCGAAGTCATTTCGAGAAATTGACGTTTTAAGTTTCTGTTTCCAAATTCAAACGGATGTATCTTCACCAATAATTGTCAGCAGTTAGAATTTCTTTCAACATTATGAAGCCCTTTTTATATATTTTGACTCTGCATCAAAAGCTGAAAATATGTAGTCGCGAAGTCATTTCGAGAAATTGGCGTTTTAAGTTTCTGTTTCCAAATTCAAACGGATGTATCTTCGCCAATAATTGTCAGAAGTTAGAATTTCTTTCAACATTATGAAGCCCTTTTTATATATTTTGACTCTGCATCAAAAGCTGACAATATGTAGTCTCGAAGTCATTTCGAGAAATTGACATTTTAAGTTTCTGTTTCCAAATTCAAACGGATGTATCTTCGCCAATAATTGTCAGAAGTTAGAATTTCTTTCAACATTAGGAAGCCCTTTTTATATATTATGATTCTGCATCAAAAGCTGAAAATATGTAGTCTCGAAGTCATTTCGAGAAATTGACGTTTTAAGTTTCTGTTTCCAAATTCAAACGGATGTATTTTCGCCAATAATTGTCAGAAGTTAGAATTTCTTTCAACATTATGAAGCCCTTTTTATATATTTTGATTCTGCATGAAAAGCTGAAAATATCTAGTCTCGAAGTCATTTCGAGAAATTGACGTTTTAAGTTTCTGTATCCAAATTCAAACCGACGTATCTTCGCCAATAATTGTCAGAGGTTGAAATTTCTTTCAACATTATGAAGCCTTTTTGATATATTTTGATTCTGCATCAAAAGCTGACAATATGTAGTCTCGAAGTCATTTCGAGAAATTGACGTTTTAAGTTTCTGTTTCCAAATTCAAACGGATGTATCTTCGCCAATAATTGTCAGAAGTTAGAATTTCTTTCAACATTAGGAAGCCCTTTTTATATATTATGATTCTGCATCAAAAGCTGAAAATATGTAGTCTCGAAGTCATTTCGAGAAATTGACGTTTTAAGTTTCTGTTTCCAAATTCAAACGGATGTATCTTCACCAATAATTGTCAGCAGTTAGAATTTCTTTCAACATTATGAAGCCCTTTTTATATATTTTGATTCTGCATCAAAAGCTGAAAATATGTAGTCTCGAAGTCATTTCGAGAAATTGGCGTTTTAAGTTTCTGTTTCCAAATTCAAACGGATGTATCTTCGCCAATAATTGTCAGAAGTTAGAATTTCTTTCAACATTATGAAGCCCTTTTTATATATTTTGATTCTGCATCAAAAGCTGAAAATATGTAGTCTCGAAGTCATTTCGAGAAATTGACGTTTTAAGTTCCTGTTTCCAAATTCAAACGGATGTATCTTCGCCAATAATTGTCAGAAGCTAGAATTTCTTTCAACATTATGAAGCCCTTTTTATATATTTTGACTCTGCATCAAAAGCTGAAAATATGTAGTCTCGAAGTCATTTCGAGAAATTAACGGTTTAAGTTTCTGTTTCCAAATTCAAACAGATGTATCTTCGCCAATAATTGTCAGAAGTCAAAATTGTTTTCAACATTATGAAGCCCTTTTTATATATTTTGATTCTGCATCAAAAGCTGAAAATATGTAGTCTCGAAGTCAATTCGAGAAAGTAACTTTTAAGTTTCTGTTTCCAAATTCAAACGGATGTATCTTCGCCAATAATTGTCAGAAGTTAGAGTTTCTTTCAAAATTATGAAGCCTTTTTATATATTTTGACTCTGCATCAAAAGCTGGAAATATGTAGTCTCGAAGTCTTTTCTAGAAATTGACGTTTTAAGTTTCTGTTTCCAAATTCAAACGGTTGTATCTTCGCCCATTAATTGTCAGAAGTTAGAAATTCTTTAACAGTATGAAGCCCTTTTTATATATTTTAACTCTGCATCAAAAGCTGAAAATATGTCGTCTCGAAGTCATTTCTAGAAATTGACGTTTTAAGTTCCTGTTTCCAAATTCAAACGGATGTATCTTCGCCAACAATTGTCAGAAGTTAGAATTTCTTTCAACATTATGAATCCCTTTTTATATATTTTGACTCTGCATCAAAAGCTGAAAATATGTAGTCTCGAAGTCATTTCGAGAAATTGACGTTTTAAGTTTCTGTTTCCAAATTCAAACGGATGTATCTTCGCCAATAATTGTCAGAAGTTAGAATTTCTTTCAAAATTATGAAGCCTTTTTATATATTTTGATTCTGCATCAAAAGCTGAAAATATGTAGTCTCGAAGTCATTTCGAGAAATTGACGTTTTAAGTTCCTGTTTCCAAATTCAAACGGATGTATCTTCGCCAATAATTGTCAGAAGTTAGAATTTCTTTCAACATTATGAATCCCTTTTTATATATTTTGACTCTGCATCAAAAGCTGAAAATATGTAGTCTCGAAGTCATTTCGAGAAATTGACGTTTTAAGTTTCTGTTTCCAAATTCAAACGGATGTATCTTCGCCAACAATTGTCAGAAGTTAGAATTTCTTTCAACATTATGAAGCCTTTTTATATATTTTGATTCTGCATCAAAAGCTGAAAATATGTAGTCTCGAAGTCATTTCGAGAAATTGACGTTTTAAGTTTCTGTTTCCAAATTCAAACGGATGTATCTTCGCCAATAATTGTCAGAAGTTAGAATTTCTTTCAAAATTATGAAGCCTTTTTATATATTTTGATTCTGCATCAAAAGCTGAAAATATGTAGTCTCGAAGTCATTTCGAGAAATCGACGTTTTAAGTTTCTGATTCCAAATTCCAACGGATGTATCTTCGCCAATAATTGTCAGAAGTCAGAATTTCTTTCAACATTATGAAGCCCTTTTTATATATTTTGATTTTGCGTCAAAAGCTGAAAATATGTAGTCTCGAAGTCATTTCGAGAAATTGACGTTTTAAGTTCCTGTTTCCAAATTCAAACGGATGTATCTTCGCCAACAATTGTCAGAAGTTAGAATTTCTTTCAACATTATGAATCCCTTTTTATATATTTTGACTCTGCATCAAAAGCTGAAAATATGTAGTCTCGAAGTCATTTCGAGAAATTGACGTTTTAAGTTTCTGTTTCCAAATTCAAACGGATGTATCTTCGCCAATAATTGTCAGAAGTCAGAATTTCTTTCAAAATTATGAAGCCTTTTTATATATTTTGATTCTGCATCAAAAGCTGAAATTATGTAGTCTCGAAGTCATTTCGAGAAATTGACGTTTTAAGTTTCTGATTCCAAATTCCAACGGATGTATCTTCGCCAATAATTGTCAGAAGTCAGAATTTCTTTCAAAATTATGAAGCCTTTTTATATATTTTGATTCTGCATCAAAAGCTGAAATTATGTAGTCTCGAAGTCATTTCGAGAAATTGACGTTTTAAGTTTCTGTTTCCAAATTCAAACGGATGTATCTTCGCCAATAATTGTCAGAAGTCAGAATTTCTTTCAACATTATGAAGCCCTTTTTATATATTTTGATTCTGCATCAAAAGCTGAAAATATGTCGTCTCGAAGTCATTTCGAGAAATTGACGTTTTAAGTTCCTGTTTCCAAATTCAAACAGATGTATCTTCGCCAATAATTGTCAGAAGTCAAAATTTCTTTCAACATTATGAAGCCCTTTTTATATATTTTGATTCTGCATCAAAAGCTGAAAATATGTAGTCTCGAAGTCAATTCGAGAAATTAACTTTTAAGTTTCTGTTTCCAAATTCAAACGGATGTATCTTCGCCAATAATTGTCAGAAGTTAGAATTTCTTTCAACATTATGAAGCCCTTTTCATATATTTTAATTCTGCATCAAAAGCTGACAATATGTAGTCTCGAAGTCAATTCGAGAAATTGACGTTTTAAGTTTCTGTTCCCAAATTCAAACGGATGTATCTGGTCAGAAGTTAGAATTTTTTTCAACATTATGAAGCCCTTTTTATATATTTTGATTTTGCATCAAAAGCTGAAAATATGTAGTCTCGAAGTCATTTCGAGAAATTAACGTTTTAAGTTTCTGTTTCCAAATTCAAACGGATGTATCTTCGCCAATAATTGTCAGAAGTTAGAATTTCTTTCAACATTATGAAGCCCTTTTTATATATTTTGATTCTGCATCAAAAGCTGAAAATATGTAGTCTCGAAGTCATTTCGAGAAATTGACGTTTTAAGTTTCTGTTTCCAAATTCAAACGGATGTATCTTCGCCAATAATTGTCAGAAGTCAGAATTTCTTTCAAAATTATGAAGCCCTTTTTATAAATTTTGACTCTGCATCAAAAGCTGAAAATATGTAGTCTCGAAGTCATTTCGAGAAATTGACGTTTTAAGTTTCTGTTTCCAAATTCAAACAGATGTATCTTCGCCAATAATTGTCAGAAGTCAGAATTTCTTTCAACATTATGAAGCCCTTTTTATATATTTTGATTCTGCATCAAAAGCTGAAAATATGTAGTCTCGAAGTCAATTCGAGAAATTAACGTTTTAAGTTTCTGTTTCCAAATTCAAACGGTTGTATCTTCGCCAATAATTGTCAGAAGTTAGAATTTCTTTCAAAATTATGAAGCCCTTTTTATATATTTTGATTCTGCATCAAAAGCTGAAAATATGTAGTCTCGAAGTCATTTCGAGAAATTGACGTTTTAAGTTTCTGTTTCCAAATTCAAACGGATGTATCTTCGCCAATAATTGTCAGAAGTTAGAATTTCTTTCAACATTATGAAGCCCTTTTTATATATTTTGATTCTGCATCAAAAGCTGAAAATATGTAGTCTCGAAGTCATTTCGAGAAATTGACGTTTTAAGTTCCTGTTTCCAAATTCAAACGGATGTATCTTCGCCAACAATTAACAGAAGTTAGAATTTCTTTCAACATTATGAAGCCCTTTTTATATATTTTGATTTTGCGTCAAAAGCTGAAAATATGTAGTCTCGAAGTCATTTCGAGAAATTGACGTTTTAAGTTCCTGTTTCCAAATTCAAACGGATGTATCTTCGCCAACAATTGTCAGAAGTTAGAATTTCTTTCAACATTATGAAGCCCTTTTTATATATTTTGACTCTGCATCAAAAGCTGAAAATATGTAGTCTCGAACGTCATTTCGAGAAATTGACGTTTTAAGTTTCTGTTTCCAAATTCAAACGGATGTATCTTCGCCAATAATTGTCAGAAGTTAGAATTTCTTTCAAAATTATGAAGCCCTTTTTATATATTTTGATTCTGCATCAAAAGCTGAAAATATGTAGTCTCCAAGTCATTTCGAGAAATTGACGTTTTAAGTTTCTGTTTCCAAATTCCAACGGATGTATCTTCGCCAATAATTGTCAGAAGTCAGAATTTCTTTCTAACATTATGAAGCCCTTTTAATATATTTTGATTCTGCATCAAAAGCTGAAAATATGTAGTCTCGAAGTCATTTCGAGAAATTGACGTTTTAAGTTTCTGTTTCCAAATTCAAACGGATGTATCTTCGCCAATAATTGTCAGAAGTTAGAATTTCTTTCAACATTATGAAGCCCTTTTTATATATTTTGATTCTGCATCAAAAGCTGAAAATATGTAGTCTCGAAGTCATTTCGAGAAATTGACGTTTTAAGTTCCTGTTTCCAAATTCAAACAGATGTATCTTCGCCAATAATTGTCAGAAGTCAGAATTTCTTTCAACATTATGAAGCCCTTTTTATATATTTTGATTCTGCATCAAAAGCTGAAAATATGTAGTCTCGAAGTCAATTCGAGAAATTAACTTTTAAGTTTCTGTTTCCAAATTCAAACGGATGTATCTTCGCCAATAATTGTCAGAAGTTAGAATTTCTTTCAAAATTATGAAGCCCTTTTTATATATTTTGACTCTGCATCAAAAGCTGAAAATATGTAGTCTCGAAGTCATTTCGAGAAATTGACGTTTTAAGTTTCTGTTTCCAAATTCAAACGGATGTATCTTCGCCAATAATTGTCAGAAGTTAGAATTTTTTTCAACATTATGAAGCCCTTTTTATATATTTTGATTTTGCATCAAAAGCTGAAAATATGTAGTCTCGAAGTCATTTCGAGAAATTGACGTTTTAAGTTTCTGTTTCCAAATTCAAACGGATGTATCTTCGCCAATAATTGTCAGAAGTTAGAATTTCTTTCAACATTATGAAGCCCTTTTTATATATTTTGATTCTGCATCAAAAGCTGAAAATATGTAGTCTCGAAGTCATTTCGAGAAATTGACGTTTTAAGTTTCTGTTTCCAAATTCAAACGGATGTATCTTCGCCAATAATTGTCAGAAGTTAGAATTTCTTTCAAAATTATGAAGCCCTTTTTATATATTTTGACTCTGCATCAAAAGCTGAAAATATGTAGTCTCGAAGTCATTTCGAGAAATTGACGTTTTAAGTTCCTGTTTCCAAATTCAAACGGATGTATCTTCGCCAATAATTGTCAGAAGTTAGAATTTCTTTCAACATTATGAGGCCCTTTTTATATATTTTGACTCTGCATCAAAAGCTGAAAATATGTAGTCTCGAAGTCATTTCGAGAAATTGACGTTTTAAGTTTCTGTTTCCAAATTCAAACGGATGTATCTTCGCCAATAATTGTCAGAAGTTAGAATTTCTTTCAAAATTATGAAGCCCTTTTTATATATTTTGATTCTGCATCAAAAGCTGAAAATATGTAGTCTCGAAGTCATTTCGAGAAATTGACGTTTTAAGTTTCTGATTCCAAATTCAAACGGATGTATCTTCGCCAATAATTGTCAGAAGTTAGAATTTCTTTCAACATTATGAAGCCCTTTTTATATATTTTGATTCTGCATCAAAAGCTGAAAATATGTAGTCTCGAAGTCATTTCGAGAAATTGACGTTTTAAGTTTCTGATTCCAAATTCCAACGGATGTATCTTCGCCAATAATTGTCAGAAGTTAGAATTTCTTTCAACATTATGAAGCCCTTTTTATATATTTTGATTTTGCGTCAAAAGCTGAAAATATGTAGTCTCGAAGTCATTTCGAGAAATTGACGTTTTAAGTTTCTGTTTCCAAATTCAAACGGATGTATCTTCGCCAACAATTGTCAGAAGTTAGAATTTCTTTCAACATTATGAAGCCTTTTTATATATTTTGACTCTGCATCAAAAGCTGAAAATATGTAGTCTCGAAGTCATTTCGAGAAATTGACGTTTTAAGTTTCTGTTTCCAAATTCAAACGGATGTATCTTCGCCAATAATTGTCAGAAGTTAGAATTTCTTTCAACATTATGAAGCCCTTTTTATATATTTTGACTCTGCATCAAAAGCTGAAAATATGTAGTCTCGAAGTCATTTCGAGAAATTGACGTTTTAAGTTTCTGATTCCAAATTCCAACGGATGTATCTTCGCCAATAATTGTCAGAAGTCAGAATTTCTTTCAACATTATGAAGCCCTTTTTATATATTTTGACTCTGCATCAAAAGCTGAAAATATGTAGTCTCGAAGTCATTTCGAGAAATTGACGTTTTAAGTTTCTGTTTCCAAATTCAAACGGATGTATCTTCGCCAATAATTGTCAGAAGTTAGAATTTCTTTCAACATTATGAAGCCCTTTTTATATATTTTGATTCTGCATCAAAAGCTGAAAATATGTAGTCTCGAAGTCATTTCGAGAAATTGACGTTTTAAGCTCCTGTTTCCAAATTCAAACGGATGTATCTTCGCCAATAATTGTCAGAAGTTAGAATTTCTTTCAACATTATGAAGCCCTTTTTATATATTTTGATTCTGCATCAAAAGCTGAAAATATGTAGTCTCGAAGTCAATTCGAGAAATTGACGTTTTAAGTTTCTGTTTCCAAATTCAAACGGATGTATCTTCGCCAATAATTGTCAGAAGTTAGAATTTCTTTCAACATTATGAAGCCCTTTTTATATATTTTGATTCTGCATCAAAAGCTGAAAATATGTAGTCTCGAAGTCATTTCGAGAAATTGACGTTTTAAGTTTCTGTTTCCAAATTCAAACGGATGTATCTTCGCCAATAATTGTCAGAAGTTAGAATTTCTTTCAACATTATGAAGCCCTTTTTATATATTTTGACTTTGCATACAAAAGCTGAAAATATGTAGTCTCGAAGTCATTTCGAGAAATTGACGTTTTAAGTTTCTGTTTCCAAATTCAAACGGATGTATCTTCGCCAATAATTGTCAGCAGTTAGAATTTCTTTCAACATTATGAAGCCCTTTTATATATTTTGATTCTGCTTCAAAAGCTGAAAATATGTAGTCTCGAAGTCATTTCGAGAAATTGACGTTTTAAGTTTCTGTTTCCAAATTCAAACGGATGTATCTTCGCCAATAATTGTCAGAAGTCAGAATTTCTTTCAACATTATGAAGCCCTTTTTTATATATTTTGACTCTGCATCAAAAGCTGAAAATATGTAGTCTCGAAGTCATTTCGAGAAATTGACGTTTTAAGTTTCTGTTTCCAAATTCAAACGGATGTATCTTCGCCAATAATTGTCAGAAGTTAGAATTTCTTTCAACATTATGAAGCCCTTTTTATATATTTTGATTCTGCATCAAAAGCTGAAAATATGTAGTCTCGAAGTCATTTCGAGAAATTGACGTTTTAAGTTTCTGTTTCCAAATTCAAACGGATGTATCTTCGCCAATAATTGTCAGAAGTTAGAATTTCTTTCAACATTATGAAGCCCTTTTATATATTTTGACTTCTGCATCAAAAGCTGAAAATATGTAGTCTCGAAGTCATTTCGAGAAATTGACGTTTTAAGTTTCTGTTTCCAAATTCAAACGGATGTATCTTCGCCAATAATTGTCAGAAGTTAGAATTTCTTTCAACATTATGAAGCCCTTTTTATATATTTTGATTCTGCATCAAAAGCTGAAAATATGTAGTCTCGAAGTCATTTCGAGAAATTGACGTTTTAAGTTTCTGTTTCCAAATTCAAACGGATGTATCTTCGCCAATAATTGTCAGAAGTTAGAATTTCTTTCAACATTATGAAGCCCTTTTTATATATTTTGATTCTGCATCAAAAGCTGAAAATATGTAGTCTCGAAGTCATTTCGAGAAATTGACGTTTTAAGTTTCTGTTTCCAAATTCAAACGGATGTATCTTCGCCAATAATTGTCAGAAGTTAGAATTTCTTTCAACATTATGAAGCCCTTTTTATATATTTTGACTCTGCATCAAAAGCTGAAAATATGTAGTCTCGAAGTCATTTCGAGAAATTGACGTTTTAAGTTTCTGTTTCCAAATTCAAACGGATGTATCTTCGCCAATAATTGTCAGAAGTTAGAATTTCTTTCAAAATTATGAAGCCCTTTTTATATATTTTGATTCTGCATCAAAAGCTGAAAATATGTAGTCTCGAAGTCATTTCGAGAAATTGACGTTTTAAGTTTCTGTTTCCAAATTCAAACGGATGTATCTTCGCCAATAATTGTCAGAAGTCAGAATTTCTTTCAACATTATGAAGCCCTTTTTATATATTTTGACTCTGCATCAAAAGCTGAAAATATGTAGTCTCGAAGTCATTTCGAGAAATTGACGTTTTAAGTTTCTGTTTCCAAATTCAAACGGATGTATCTTCGCCAATAATTGTCAGAAGTTAGAATTTCTTTCAACATTATGAAGCCCTTTTTATATATTTTGACTCTGCATCAAAAGCTGAAAATATGTAGTCTCGAAGTCATTTCGAGAAATTGACGTTTTAAGTTTCTGTTTCCAAATTCAAACGGATGTATCTTCGCCAATAATTGTCAGAAGTCAGAATTTCTTTCAACATTATGAAGCCCTTTTTATATATTTTGACTCTGCATCAAAAGCTGAAAATATGTAGTCTCGAAGTCATTTCGAGAAATTGACGTTTTAAGTTTCTGTTTCCAAATTCAAACGGATGTATCTTCGCCAATAATTGTCAGAAGTTAGAATTTCTTTCAACATTATGAAGCCCTTTTTATATATTTTGACTCTGCATCAAAAGCTGAAAATATGTAGTCGCGAAGTCATTTCGAGAAATAGACGTTTTAGTTTCTGTTTCCAAATCAAACGGATGTATCTTCGCCAATAATTGTCAGCAGTTAGAATTTCTTTCAACATTATGAAGACCTTTTTTATATATTTTGATTCTGCATCAAAAGCTGAAAATATGTAGTCTCGAAGTCATTTCGAGAAATCGACGTTTTAAGTCTCTGTTTCCAAATTCAAACGGATGTATCTTCGCCAATAATTGTCAGAAGTTAGAATTTCTTTCAACATTATGAAGCCCTTTTTATATATTTTGATTCTGCATCAAAAGCTGAAAATATGTAGTCTCGAAGTCATTTCGAGAAATTGACGTTTTAAGTTTCTGTTTCCAAACTCAAACGGATGTATCTTCGCCAATAATTGTCAGAAGTCAGAATTTCTTTCAACATTATGAAGCCCTTTTATATATTTTGACTCTGCATCAAAAGCTGAAACTATGTAGTCGCGAAGTCATTTCGAGAAATTGACGTTTTAAGTTTCTGTTTCCAAATTCAAACGGATGTATCTTCGCCAATAATTGTCAGAAGTTAGAATTTCTTTCAACATTATGAAGCCCTTTTTATATATTTTGATTCTGCATCAAAAGCTGAAAATATGTAGTCTCGAAGTCATTTCGAGAAATTGACGTTTTAAGTTTCTGTTTCCAAATTCAAACGGATGTATCTTCGCCAATAATTGTCAGAAGTTAGAATTTCTTTCAACATTATGAAGCCCTTTTTATATATTTTGATTCTGCATCAAAAGCTGAAAATATGTAGTCTCGAAGTCATTTCGAGAAATTGACGTTTTAAGTTTCTGTTTCCAAATTCAAACGGATGTATCTTCGCCAATAATTGTCAGAAGTTAGAATTTCTTTCAACATTATGAAGCCCTTTTTATATATTTTGACTCTGCATCAAAAGCTGAAAATATGTAGTCTCGAAGTCATTTCGAGAAATTGACGTTTTAAGTTTCTGTTTCCAAATTCAAACGGATGTATCTTCGCCAATAATTGTCAGAAGTTAGAATTTCTTTCAACATTATGAAGCCCTTTTTATATATTTTGACTCTGCATCAAAAGCTGAAAATATGTAGTCTCGAAGTCATTTCGAGAAATTGACGTTTTAAGTTTCTGTTTCCAAATTCAAACGGATGTATCTTCGCCAATAATTGTCAGAAGTTAGAATTTCTTTCAACATTATGAAGCCCTTTTTATATATTTTGACTCTGCATCAAAAGCTGAAAATATGTAGTCTCGAAGTCATTTCGAGAAATTGACGTTTTAAGTTTCTGTTTCCAAATTCAAACGGATGTATCTTCGCCAATAATTGTCAGAAGTTAGAATTTCTTTCAACATTATGAAGCCCTTTTTATATATTTTGACTCTGCATCAAAAGCTGAAAATATGTAGTCTCGAAGTCATTTCGAGAAATTGACGTTTTAAGTTTCTGTTTCCAAATTCAAACGGATGTATCTTCGCCAATAATTGTCAGAAGTTAGAATTTCTTTCAACATTATGAAGCCCTTTTTTATATATTTTGATTCTGCATCAAAAGCTGAAAATATGTAGTCTCGAAGTCATTTCGAGAAATTGACGTTTTAAGTTTCTGTTTCCAAATTCAAACGGATGTATCTTCGCCAATAATTGTCAGAAGTTAGAATTTCTTTCAACATTATGAAGCCCTTTTTATATATTTTGACTCTGCATCAAAAGCTGAAAATATGTAGTCTCGAAGTCATTTCGAGAAATTGACGTTTTAAGTTTCTGTTTCCAAATTCAAACGGATGTATCTTCGCCAATAATTGTCAGAAGTTAGAATTTCTTTCAACATTATGAAGCCCTTTTTATATATTTTGACTCTGCATCAAAAGCTGAAAATATGTAGTCTCGAAGTCATTTCGAGAAATTGACGTTTTAAGTTTCTGTTTCCAAATTCAAACGGATGTATCTTCGCCAATAATTGTCAGAAGTTAGAATTTCTTTCAACATTATGAAGCCCTTTTTATATATTTTGACTCTGCATCAAAAGCTGAAAATATGTAGTCTCGAAGTCATTTCGAGAAATTGACGTTTTAAGTTTCTGTTTCCAAATTCAAACGGATGTATCTTCGCCAATAATTGTCAGAAGTTAGAATTTCTTTCAACATTATGAAGCCCCTTTTTAATATTTTGATTCTGCATCAAAAAGCTGAAAATATGTAGTCTGAAGTCATTTCGAGAAATTGACGTTTTAAGTTTCTGTTTCCAAATTCAAACGGATGTATCTTCGCCAATAATTGTCAGAAGTTAGAATTTCTTTCAACATTATGAAGCCCTTTTTATATATTTTGATTCTGCATCAAAAGCTGAAAATATGTAGTCTCGAAGTCATTTCGAGAAATTGACGTTTTAAGTTTCTGTTTCCAAATTCAAACGGATGTATCTTCGCCAATAATTGTCAGAAGTTAGAATTTCTTTCAACATTATGAAGCCCTTTTTATATATTTTGACTCTGCATCAAAAGCTGAAAATATAGTCTCGAAGTCATTTCGAGAAATTGACGTTTTAAGTTTCTGTTTCCAAATTCAAACGGATGTATCTTCGCCAATAATTGTCAGAAGTTAGAATTTCTTTCAACATTATGAAGCCCTTTTTATATATTTTGACTCTGCATCAAAAGCTGAAAATATGTAGTCTCGAAGTCATTTCGAGAAATTGACGTTTTAAGTTTCTGTTTCCAAATTCAAACGGATGTATCTTCGCCAATAATTGTCAGAAGTTAGAATTTCTTTCAACATTATGAAGCCCTTTTTATATATTTTGATTCTGCATCAAAAGCTGAAAATATGTAGTCTCGAAGTCATTTCGAGAAATTGACGTTTTAAGTTTCTGTTTCCAAATTCAAACGGATGTATCTTCGCCAATAATTGTCAGAAGTTAGAATTTCTTTCAACATTATGAAGCCCTTTTTATATATTTTGACTCTGCATCAAAAGCTGAAAATATGTAGTCTCGAAGTCATTTCGAGAAATTGACGTTTTAAGTTTCTGTTTCCAAATTCAAACGGATGTATCTTCGCCAATAATTGTCAGAAGTTAGAATTTCTTTCAACATTATGAAGCCCTTTTTATATATTTTGACTCTGCATCAAAAGCTGAAAATATGTAGTCTCGAAGTCATTTCGAGAAATTGACGTTTTAAGTTTCTGTTTCCAAATTCAAACGGATGTATCTTCGCCAATAATTGTCAGAAGTTAGAATTTCTTTCAACATTATGAAGCCCTTTTTATATATTTTGACTCTGCATCAAAAGCTGAAAATATGTAGTCTCGAAGTCATTTCGAGAAATTGACGTTTTAAGTTTCTGTTTCCAAATTCAAACGGATGTATCTTCGCCAATAATTGTCAGAAGTTAGAATTTCTTTCAACATTATGAAGCCCTTTTTATATATTTTGATTCTGCATCAAAAGCTGAAAATATGTAGTCTCGAAGTCATTTCGAGAAATTGACGTTTTAAGTTTCTGTTTCCAAATTCAAACGGATGTATCTTCGCCAATAATTGTCAGAAGTTAGAATTTCTTTCAACATTATGAAGCCCTTTTTATATATTTTGACTCTGCATCAAAAGCTGAAAATATGTAGTCTCGAAGTCATTTCGAGAAATTGACGTTTTAAGTTTCTGTTTCCAAATTCAAACGGATGTATCTTCGCCAATAATTGTCAGAAGTTAGAATTTCTTTCAACATTATGAAGCCCTTTTTATATATTTTGACTCTGCATCAAAAGCTGAAAATATGTAGTCTCGAAGTCATTTCGAGAAATTGACGTTTTAAGTTTCTGTTTCCAAATTCAAACGGATGTATCTTCGCCAATAATTGTCAGAAGTTAGAATTTCTTTCAACATTATGAAGCCCTTTTTTATATATTTTGATTCTGCATCAAAAGCTGAAAATATGTAGTCTCGAAGTCATTTCGAGAAATTGACGTTTTAAGTTTCTGTTTCCAAATTCAAACGGATGTATCTTCGCCAATAATTGTCAGAAGTTAGAATTTCTTTCAACATTATGAAGCCCTTTTTATATATTTTGACTCTGCATCAAAAGCTGAAAATATGTAGTCTCGAAGTCATTTCGAGAAATTGACGTTTTAAGTTTCTGTTTCCAAATTCAAACGGATGTATCTTCGCCAATAATTGTCAGAAGTTAGAATTTCTTTCAACATTATGAAGCCCTTTTTATATATTTTGATTCTGCATCAAAAGCTGAAAATATGTAGTCTCGAAGTCATTTCGAGAAATTGACGTTTTAAGTTTCTGTTTCCAAATTCAAACGGATGTATCTTCGCCAATAATTGTCAGAAGTTAGAATTTCTTTCAACATTATGAAGCCCTTTTTATATATTTTGACTCTGCATCAAAAGCTGAAAATATGTAGTCTCGAAGTCATTTCGAGAAATTGACGTTTTAAGTTTCTGTTTCCAAATTCAAACGGATGTATCTTCGCCAATAATTGTCAGAAGTTAGAATTTCTTTCAACATTATGAAGCCCTTTTTATATATTTTGATTCTGCATCAAAAGCTGAAAATATGTAGTCTCGAAGTCATTTCGAGAAATTGACGTTTTAAGTTTCTGTTTCCAAATTCAAACGGATGTATCTTCGCCAATAATTGTCAGAAGTTAGAATTTCTTTCAACATTATGAAGCCCTTTTTATATATTTTGACTCTGCATCAAAAGCTGAAAATATGTAGTCTCGAAGTCATTTCGAGAAATTGACGTTTTAAGTTTCTGTTTCCAAATTCAAACGGATGTATCTTCGCCAATAATTGTCAGAAGTTAGAATTTCTTTCAACATTATGAAGCCCTTTTTATATATTTTGACTCTGCATCAAAAGCTGAAAATATGTAGTCTCGAAGTCATTTCGAGAAATTGACGTTTTAAGTTTCTGTTTCCAAATTCAAACGGATGTATCTTCGCCAATAATTGTCAGAAGTTAGAATTTCTTTCAACATTATGAAGCCCTTTTTATATATTTTGACTCTGCATCAAAAGCTGAAAATATGTAGTCTCGAAGTCATTTCGAGAAATTGACGTTTTAAGTTTCTGTTTCCAAATTCAAACGGATGTATCTTCGCCAATAATTGTCAGAAGTTAGAATTTCTTTCAACATTATGAAGCCCTTTTTATATATTTTGACTCTGCATCAAAAGCTGAAAATATGTAGTCTCGAAGTCATTTCGAGAAATTGACGTTTTAAGTTTCTGTTTCCAAATTCAAACGGATGTATCTTCGCCAATAATTGTCAGAAGTTAGAATTTCTTTCAACATTATGAAGCCCTTTTTATATATTTTGATTCTGCATCAAAAGCTGAAAATATGTAGTCTCGAAGTCATTTCGAGAAATTGACGTTTTAAGTTTCTGTTTCCAAATTCAAACGGATGTATCTTCGCCAATAATTGTCAGAAGTTAGAATTTCTTTCAACATTATGAAGCCCTTTTTATATATTTTGATTCTGCATCAAAAGCTGAAAATATGTAGTCTCGAAGTCATTTCGAGAAATTGACGTTTTAAGTTTCTGTTTCCAAATTCAAACGGATGTATCTTCGCCAATAATTGTCAGAAGTTAGAATTTCTTTCAACATTATGAAGCCCTTTTTATATATTTTGACTCTGCATCAAAAGCTGAAAATATGTAGTCTCGAAGTCATTTCGAGAAATTGACGTTTTAAGTTTCTGTTTCCAAATTCAAACGGATGTATCTTCGCCAATAATTGTCAGAAGTTAGAATTTCTTTCAACATTATGAAGCCCTTTTTATATATTTTGACTCTGCATCAAAAGCTGAAAATATGTAGTCTCGAAGTCATTTCGAGAAATTGACGTTTTAAGTTTCTGTTTCCAAATTCAAACGGATGTATCTTCGCCAATAATTGTCAGAAGTTAGAATTTCTTTCAACATTATGAAGCCCTTTTTATATATTTTGACTCTGCATCAAAAGCTGAAAATATGTAGTCTCGAAGTCATTTCGAGAAATTGACGTTTTAAGTTTCTGTTTCCAAATTCAAACGGATGTATCTTCGCCAATAATTGTCAGAAGTTAGAATTTCTTTCAACATTATGAAGCCCTTTTTATATATTTTGACTCTGCATCAAAAGCTGAAAATATGTAGTCTCGAAGTCATTTCGAGAAATTGACGTTTTAAGTTTCTGTTTCCAAATTCAAACGGATGTATCTTCGCCAATAATTGTCAGAAGTTAGAATTTCTTTCAACATTATGAAGCCCTTTTTATATATTTTGACTCTGCATCAAAAGCTGAAAATATGTAGTCTCGAAGTCATTTCGAGAAATTGACGTTTTAAGTTTCTGTTTCCAAATTCAAACGGATGTATCTTCGCCAATAATTGTCAGAAGTTAGAATTTCTTTCAACATTATGAAGCCCTTTTTATATATTTTGACTCTGCATCAAAAGCTGAAAATATGTAGTCTCGAAGTCATTTCGAGAAATTGACGTTTTAAGTTTCTGTTTCCAAATTCAAACGGATGTATCTTCGCCAATAATTGTCAGAAGTTAGAATTTCTTTCAACATTATGAAGCCCTTTTTATATATTTTGATTCTGCATCAAAAGCTGAAAATATGTAGTCTCGAAGTCATTTCGAGAAATTGACGTTTTAAGTTTCTGTTTCCAAATTCAAACGGATGTATCTTCGCCAATAATTGTCAGAAGTTAGAATTTCTTTCAACATTATGAAGCCCTTTTTATATATTTTGACTCTGCATCAAAAGCTGAAAATATGTAGTCTCGAAGTCATTTCGAGAAATTGACGTTTTAAGTTTCTGTTTCCAAATTCAAACGGATGTATCTTCGCCAATAATTGTCAGAAGTTAGAATTTCTTTCAACATTATGAAGCCCTTTTTATATATTTTGACTCTGCATCAAAAGCTGAAAATATGTAGTCTCGAAGTCATTTCGAGAAATTGACGTTTTAAGTTTCTGTTTCCAAATTCAAACGGATGTATC
Organism: Drosophila grimshawi; assembly: GCF_018153295.1. Lineage (NCBI taxonomy): Eukaryota > Metazoa > Arthropoda > Insecta > Diptera > Drosophilidae > Drosophila > Drosophila grimshawi. Next base: position 7,955 of record NW_025063814.1, on the reverse strand, counting down.
TTCGCCAATAATTGTCAGAAGTTAGAATTTCTTTCAACATTATGAAGCCCTTTTTATATATTTTGACTCTGCATCAAAAGCTGAAAATATGTAGTCTCGAAGTCATTTCGAGAAATTGACGTTTTAAGTTTCTGTTTCCAAATTCAAACGGATGTATCTTCGCCAATAATTGTCAGAAGTTAGAATTTCTTTCAACATTATGAAGCCCTTTTTATATATTTTGACTCTGCATCAAAAGCTGAAAATATGTAGTCTCGAAGTCATTTCGAGAAATTGACGTTTTAAGTTTCTGTTTCCAAATTCAAACGGATGTATCTTCGCCAATAATTGTCAGAAGTTAGAATTTCTTTCAACATTATGAAGCCCTTTTTATATATTTTGATTCTGCATCAAAAGCTGAAAATATGTAGTCTCGAAGTCATTTCGAGAAATTGACGTTTTAAGTTTCTGTTTCCAAATTCAAACGGATGTATCTTCGCCAATAATTGTCAGAAGTTAGAATTTCTTTCAACATTATGAAGCCCCTTTTTATATATTTTGACTCTGCATCAAAAGCTGAAAATATGTAGTCTCGAAGTCATTTCGAGAAATTGACGTTTTAAGTTTCTGTTTCCAAATTCAAACGGATGTATCTTCGCCAATAATTGTCAGAAGTTAGAATTTCTTTCAACATTATGAAGCCCTTTTTATATATTTTGACTCTGCATCAAAAGCTGAAAATATGTAGTCTCGAAGTCATTTCGAGAAATTGACGTTTTAAGTTTCTGTTTCCAAATTCAAACGGATGTATCTTCGCCAATAATTGTCAGAAGTTAGAATTTCTTTCAACATTATGAAGCCCTTTTTATATATTTTGACTCTGCATCAAAAGCTGAAAATATGTAGTCTCGAAGTCATTTCGAGAAATTGACGTTTTAAGTTTCTGTTTCCAAATTCAAACGGATGTATCTTCGCCAATAATTGTCAGAAGTTAGAATTTCTTTCAACATTATGAAGCCCTTTTTATATATTTTGACTCTGCATCAAAAGCTGAAAATATGTAGTCTCGAAGTCATTTCGAGAAATTGACGTTTTAAGTTTCTGTTTCCAAATTCAAACGGATGTATCTTCGCCAATAATTGTCAGAAGTTAGAATTTCTTTCAACATTATGAAGCCCTTTTTATATATTTTGATTCTGCATCAAAAGCTGAAAATATGTAGTCTCGAAGTCATTTCGAGAAATTGACGTTTTAAGTTTCTGTTTCCAAATTCAAACGGATGTATCTTCGCCAATAATTGTCAGAAGTTAGAATTTCTTTCAACATTATGAAGCCCTTTTTATATATTTTGATTCTGCATCAAAAGCTGAAAATATGTAGTCTCGAAGTCATTTCGAGAAATTGACGTTTTAAGTTTCTGTTTCCAAATTCAAACGGATGTATCTTCGCCAATAATTGTCAGAAGTTAGAATTTCTTTCAACATTATGAAGCCCTTTTTATATATTTTGATTCTGCATCAAAAGCTGAAAATATGTAGTCTCGAAGTCATTTCGAGAAATTGACGTTTTAAGTTTCTGTTTCCAAATTCAAACGGATGTATCTTCGCCAATAATTGTCAGAAGTTAGAATTTCTTTCAACATTATGAAGCCCTTTTTATATATTTTGATTCTGCATCAAAAGCTGAAAATATGTAGTCTCGAAGTCATTTCGAGAAATTGACGTTTTAAGTTTCTGTTTCCAAATTCAAACGGATGTATCTTCGCCAATAATTGTCAGAAGTTAGAATTTCTTTCAACATTATGAAGCCCTTTTTATATATTTTGATTCTGCATCAAAAGCTGAAAATATGTAGTCTCGAAGTCATTTCGAGAAATTGACGTTTTAAGTTTCTGTTTCCAAATTCAAACGGATGTATCTTCGCCAATAATTGTCAGAAGTTAGAATTTTTTTCAACATTATGAAGCCCTTTTTATATATTTTGACTCTGCATCAAAAGCTGAAAATATGTAGTCTCGAAGTCATTTCGAGAAATTGACGTTTTAAGTTTCTGTTTCCAAATTCAAACGGATGTATCTTCGCCAATAATTGTCAGAAGTTAGAATTTCTTTCAACATTATGAAGCCCTTTTTATATATTTTGACTCTGCATCAAAAGCTGAAAATATGTAGTCTCGAAGTCATTTCGAGAAATTGACGTTTTAAGTTTCTGTTTCCAAATTCAAACGGATGTATCTTCGCCAATAATTGTCAGAAGTTAGAATTTCTTTCAACATTATGAAGCCCTTTTTATATATTTTGACTCTGCATCAAAAGCTGAAAATATGTAGTCTCGAAGTCATTTCGAGAAATTGACGTTTTAAGTTTCTGTTTCCAAATTCAAACGGATGTATCTTCGCCAATAATTGTCAGAAGTTAGAATTTCTTTCAACATTATGAAGCCCTTTTTATATATTTTGACTCTGCATCAAAAGCTGAAAATATGTAGTCTCGAAGTCATTTCGAGAAATTGACGTTTTAAGTTTCTGTTTCCAAATTCAAACGGATGTATCTTCGCCAATAATTGTCAGAAGTTAGAATTTCTTTCAACATTATGAAGCCCTTTTTATATATTTTGATTCTGCATCAAAAGCTGAAAATATGTAGTCTCGAAGTCATTTCGAGAAATTGACGTTTTAAGTTTCTGTTTCCAAATTCAAACGGATGTATCTTCGCCAATAATTGTCAGAAGTTAGAATTTCTTTCAACATTATGAAGCCCTTTTTATATATTTTGATTCTGCATCAAAAGCTGAAAATATGTAGTCTCGAAGTCATTTCGAGAAATTGACGTTTTAAGTTTCTGTTTCCAAATTCAAACGGATGTATCTTCGCCAATAATTGTCAGAAGTTAGAATTTCTTTCAACATTATGAAGCCCTTTTTATATATTTTGACTCTGCATCAAAAGCTGAAAATATGTAGTCTCGAAGTCATTTCGAGAAATTGACGTTTTAAGTTTCTGTTTCCAAATTCAAACGGATGTATCTTCGCCAATAATTGTCAGAAGTTAGAATTTCTTTCAACATTATGAAGCCCTTTTTATATATTTTGACTCTGCATCAAAAGCTGAAAATATGTAGTCTCGAAGTCATTTTCGAGAAATTGACGTTTTAAGTTTCTGTTTCCAAATTCAAACGGATGTATCTTCGCCAATAATTGTCAGAAGTTAGAATTTCTTTCAACATTATGAAGCCCTTTTTATATATTTTGACTCTGCATCAAAAGCTGAAAATATGTAGTCTCGAAGTCATTTCGAGAAATTGACGTTTTAAGTTTCTGTTTCCAAATTCAAACGGATGTATCTTCGCCAATAATTGTCAGAAGTTAGAATTTCTTTCAACATTATGAAGCCCTTTTTATATATTTTGACTCTGCATCAAAAGCTGAAAATATGTAGTCTCGAAGTCATTTCGAGAAATTGACGTTTTAAGTTTCTGTTTCCAAATTCAAACGGATGTATCTTCGCCAATAATTGTCAGAAGTTAGAATTTCTTTCAACATTATGAAGCCCTTTTTATATATTTTGATTCTGCATCAAAAGCTGAAAATATGTAGTCTCGAAGTCATTTCGAGAAATTGACGTTTTAAGTTTCTGTTTCCAAATTCAAACGGATGTATCTTCGCCAATAATTGTCAGAAGTTAGAATTTCTTTCAACATTATGAAGCCCTTTTTATATATTTTGATTCTGCATCAAAAGCTGAAAATATGTAGTCTCGAAGTCATTTCGAGAAATTGACGTTTTAAGTTTCTGTTTCCAAATTCAAACGGATGTATCTTCGCCAATAATTGTCAGAAGTTAGAATTTCTTTCAACATTATGAAGCCCTTTTTTATATATTTTGACTCTGCATCAAAAGCTGAAAATATGTAGTCTCGAAGTCATTTCGAGAAATTGACGTTTTAAGTTTCTGTTTCCAAATTCAAACGGATGTATCTTCGCCAATAATTGTCAGAAGTTAGAATTTCTTTCAACATTATGAAGCCCTTTTTATATATTTTGATTCTGCATCAAAAGCTGAAAATATGTAGTCTCGAAGTCATTTCGAGAAATTGACGTTTTAAGTTTCTGTTTCCAAATTCAAACGGATGTATCTTCGCCAATAATTGTCAGAAGTTAGAATTTCTTTCAACATTATGAAGCCCTTTTTATATATTTTGATTCTGCATCAAAAGCTGAAAATATGTAGTCTCGAAGTCATTTCGAGAAATTGACGTTTTAAGTTTCTGTTTCCAAATTCAAACGGATGTATCTTCGCCAATAATTGTCAGAAGTTAGAATTTCTTTCAACATTATGAAGCCCTTTTTATATATTTTGACTCTGCATCAAAAGCTGAAAATATGTAGTCTCGAAGTCATTTCGAGAAATTGACGTTTTAAGTTTCTGTTTCCAAATTCAAACGGATGTATCTTCGCCAATAATTGTCAGAAGTTAGAATTTCTTTCAACATTATGAAGCCCTTTTTATATATTTTGACTCTGCATCAAAAGCTGAAAATATGTAGTCTCGAAGTCATTTCGAGAAATTGACGTTTTAAGTTTCTGTTTCCAAATTCAAACGGATGTATCTTCGCCAATAATTGTCAGAAGTTAGAATTTCTTTCAACATTATGAAGCCCTTTTTATATATTTTGATTCTGCATCAAAAGCTGAAAATATGTAGTCTCGAAGTCATTTCGAGAAATTGACGTTTTAAGTTTCTGTTTCCAAATTCAAACGGATGTATCTTCGCCAATAATTGTCAGAAGTTAGAATTTCTTTCAACATTATGAAGCCCTTTTTATATATTTTGACTCTGCATCAAAAGCTGAAAATATGTAGTCTCGAAGTCATTTCGAGAAATTGACGTTTTAAGTTTCTGTTTCCAAATTCAAACGGATGTATCTTCGCCAATAATTGTCAGAAGTTAGAATTTCTTTCAACATTATGAAGCCCTTTTTATATATTTTGACTCTGCATCAAAAGCTGAAAATATGTAGTCTCGAAGTCATTTCGAGAAATTGACGTTTTAAGTTTCTGTTTCCAAATTCAAACGGATGTATCTTCGCCAATAATTGTCAGAAGTTAGAATTTCTTTCAACATTATGAAGCCCTTTTTATATATTTTGACTCTGCATCAAAAGCTGAAAATATGTAGTCTCGAAGTCATTTCGAGAAATTGACGTTTTAAGTTTCTGTTTCCAAATTCAAACGGATGTATCTTCGCCAATAATTGTCAGAAGTTAGAATTTCTTTCAACATTATGAAGCCCTTTTTATATATTTTGATTCTGCATCAAAAGCTGAAAATATGTAGTCTCGAAGTCATTTCGAGAAATTGACGTTTTAAGTTTCTGTTTCCAAATTCAAACGGATGTATCTTCGCCAATAATTGTCAGAAGTTAGAATTTCTTTCAACATTATGAAGCCCTTTTTATATATTTTGATTCTGCATCAAAAGCTGAAAATATGTAGTCTCGAAGTCATTTCGAGAAATTGACGTTTTAAGTTTCTGTTTCCAAATTCAAACGGATGTATCTTCGCCAATAATTGTCAGAAGTTAGAATTTCTTTCAACATTATGAAGCCCTTTTTATATATTTTGACTCTGCATCAAAAGCTGAAAATATGTAGTCTCGAAGTCATTTCGAGAAATTGACGTTTTAAGTTTCTGTTTCCAAATTCAAACGGATGTATCTTCGCCAATAATTGTCAGAAGTTAGAATTTCTTTCAACATTATGAAGCCCTTTTTATATATTTTGACTCTGCATCAAAAGCTGAAAATATGTAGTCTCGAAGTCATTTCGAGAAATTGACGTTTTAAGTTTCTGTTTCCAAATTCAAACGGATGTATCTTCGCCAATAATTGTCAATGAAGTTAGAATTTCTTTCAACATTATGAAGCCCTTTTTATATATTTTGACTCTGCATCAAAAGCTGAAAATATGTAGTCTCGAAGTCATTTCGAGAAATTGACGTTTTAAGTTTCTGTTTCCAAATTCAAACGGATGTATCTTCGCCAATAATTGTCAGAAGTTAGAATTTCTTTCAACATTATGAAGCCCTTTTTATATATTTTGACTCTGCATCAAAAGCTGAAAATATGTAGTCTCGAAGTCATTTCGAGAAATTGACGTTTTAAGTTTCTGTTTCCAAATTCAAACGGATGTATCTTCGCCAATAATTGTCAGAAGTTAGAATTTCTTTCAACATTATGAAGCCCTTTTTATATATTTTGACTCTGCATCAAAAGCTGAAAATATGTAGTCTCGAAGTCATTTCGAGAAATTGACGTTTTAAGTTTCTGTTTCCAAATTCAAACGGATGTATCTTCGCCAATAATTGTCAGAAGTTAGAATTTCTTTCAACATTATGAAGCCCTTTTTATATATTTTGACTCTGCATCAAAAGCTGAAAATATGTAGTCTCGAAGTCATTTCGAGAAATTGACGTTTTAAGTTTCTGTTTCCAAATTCAAACGGATGTATCTTCGCCAATAATTGTCAGAAGTTAGAATTTCTTTCAACATTATGAAGCCCTTTTTATATATTTTGATTCTGCATCAAAAGCTGAAAATATGTAGTCTCGAAGTCATTTCGAGAAATTGACGTTTTAAGTTTCTGTTTCCAAATTCAAACGGATGTATCTTCGCCAATAATTGTCAGAAGTTAGAATTTCTTTCAACATTATGAAGCCCTTTTTATATATTTTGACTCTGCATCAAAAGCTGAAAATATGTAGTCTCGAAGTCATTTCGAGAAATTGACGTTTTAAGTTTCTGTTTCCAAATTCAAACGGATGTATCTTCGCCAATAATTGTCAGAAGTTAGAATTTCTTTCAACATTATGAAGCCCTTTTTATATATTTTGACTCTGCATCAAAAGCTGAAAATATGTAGTCTCGAAGTCATTTTCGAGAAATTGACGTTTTAAGTTTCTGTTTCCAAATTCAAACGGATGTATCTTCGCCAATAATTGTCAGAAGTTAGAATTTCTTTCAACATTATGAAGCCCTTTTTATATATTTTGACTCTGCATCAAAAGCTGAAAATATGTAGTCTCGAAGTCATTTCGAGAAATTGACGTTTTAAGTTTCTGTTTCCAAATTCAAACGGATGTATCTTCGCCAATAATTGTCAGAAGTTAGAATTTCTTTCAACATTATGAAGCCCTTTTTATATATTTTGACTCTGCATCAAAAGCTGAAAATATGTAGTCTCGAAGTCATTTCGAGAAATTGACGTTTTAAGTTTCTGTTTCCAAATTCAAACGGATGTATCTTCGCCAATAATTGTCAGAAGTTAGAATTTCTTTCAACATTATGAAGCCCTTTTTATATATTTTGACTCTGCATCAAAAGCTGAAAATATGTAGTCTCGAAGTCATTTCGAGAAATTGACGTTTTAAGTTTCTGTTTCCAAATTCAAACGGATGTATCTTCGCCAATAATTGTCAGAAGTTAGAATTTCTTTCAACATTATGAAGCCCTTTTTATATATTTTGACTCTGCATCAAAAGCTGAAAATATGTAGTCTCGAAGTCATTTCGAGAAATTGACGTTTTAAGTTTCTGTTTCCAAATTCAAACGGATGTATCTTCGCCAATAATTGTCAGAAGTTAGAATTTCTTTCAACATTATGAAGCCCTTTTTATATATTTTGACTCTGCATCAAAAGCTGAAAATATGTAGTCTCGAAGTCATTTCGAGAAATTGACGTTTTAAGTTTCTGTTTCCAAATTCAAACGGATGTATCTTCGCCAATAATTGTCAGAAGTTAGAATTTCTTTCAACATTATGAAGCCCTTTTTATATATTTTGACTCTGCATCAAAAGCTGAAAATATGTAGTCTCGAAGTCATTTCGAGAAATTGACGTTTTAAGTTTCTGTTTCCAAATTCAAACGGATGTATCTTCGCCAATAATTGTCAGAAGTTAGAATTTCTTTCAACATTATGAAGCC